>NC_035437.2:167494262-167741463 GCF_002127325.2 Helianthus annuus
GCCAGTTTCTTTAAGAAGTGTGAGCGGGGAATCGGTTATCACTGACGGATGGAGTGAAGTGGTAAGGGATCTTCAGTTGAGAAAGCAAACGTTATTGCGCTTTAGGATAATCGAAGACAAAAATATGCAAATGGATTGTTTCGTCGATAACATTTGTGGTCAGTCCTTCATAACAGTAAACCGTTACGGCGTTTTAAAGATAATAGTAAGTTTAGTAATATGTATGAATCACTTTTTTTATAGTTGAAAAAATAATGGTATACATATATAGTTAACAATAAAATACTACTTAACTTTTCAGGTGATTCCAGAACCGTATGTCACAAAAAATTACTCTTATACGCCAGTCAACGATTCTTACAACATAACAGCAGCAGGTCAGATTTGGAAAGTTGAGACGCACAAAATCAATGATATCTATGTTTTTACAAAAGGTTGTCCAAAGTTATTTGATGATCTTCTTATACAAGATGATGATATACTACTTTTGATGAAAACGGACATGAACACATTTGAGTTAACAATTTATCGTCGAGGAGTTGAGGTTGTTTTGTCAAACAAAGAAGAAAGTGAAGATGATTCATTGCTGGAAGTACCTAAAGACACATACTACAAAAACGTCCAGTTTGTAAGTATTTTGAACTAAACTATAACGGGTTACTAATAAATATGAATTATTTATGTATCTTATTATATAACAGACATTTTGTGATGATGATGACTGCATGGATGATACGCTTTCTGAGGTAATAAGTTTACGTTTATGTAGAATAAAATATATTACAATCAGATTTTGTAATATTATTAATTATGATTATGATACACAGAATGATGAAGGTAGTAACAAAGAGGATGTGAATACAAAAAACATTGCTGGAAAAGAAAAGTGGAAGGAAGAAAGTTCTACTTCAATGAGAGAAGAGATAAAGCAATCAACAAAAGATGATGTAATTATGTCAAACATAATAATAGATGATCAGTTTCATTAATATATGTAGACATATTTACTTAATACTCATTCCTTATTGTTATTTATAATTAGTGTTTCTCTTAACAGGTTAAGAAGAAAGGAAAACAGGTTGAGGAATATGGTAATGCGGACGACATTAATGAGCTTATATGTGGGACAGAACTTGAAATGCCAAAAGTCTCAACAATTGGACAGAGAACTCGAAACCGGTTGGTAAGTATATGATATGATAACAACATTGATTTTTCAGTATTTATTATAAATTATGATGTTAGTCGGAATATAATGTATTTGTTATAAAATAAGGTAAACGAAAAGAGAAAGAGAAATGATAAGACTTTGAAGAAACCGGATGATGAACGAAAAGTTGTTAGAAGGCTGAACATTGTTGAGGGAACTGGTAAATGTGATTTCACAACAAAAGGAGCAAACCGCATGGTATGTTATCTTTAACTTAGTCAATAGCAAACGGAAATAATGTAACATGCATTAACAAAATTTACTTTTGACTTATGTTATTTATGCAGAGAATGCCTGTAAATGTTGTAAGATTTGCCGGGTTCAAAAATAAGGTGCATGAGTTACAAGTAATAAACTTGAATGGACAAACAATCACTATGAATCTTAGGCGACAGAAGAATGGAGATGATGTAAGGTTTGCAATTGAAGGTTGGCCGAAGTTCATGAAGGATAATGGACTTCGTTTGGGTGACAAATTGCATTTCACATTCCAAAGTGCAGGAAATGTGATGGTCTTAACACATGTGGAAGGTGTTAATGCAGAATAACAAATACTCTAATGATGAAGGTGTTAATGTCGGACAAATCATGACTCTTTTATGCTACTTATTTTATGTTAACTTTGTTTTGAACACGTAAACAGTGGTTATGATGTTTTATTTTGTTACTTGGTATTTTAAGTTTAAATAGAACTACTGTTATATCATCAGGCTTTCTATCTTATTTTAGTATGTAAGTAACGTTGGTATTTTCTTAAAACGTTTGGTCATTATGATTGTTTAAGTAGATACATTTACATAATAAGTTGCTGATGTTTATATGTGATACTCTATTTGGAAATGTATGTAAAGATAGTCTCTTTGTCAAATGGTTGTGCATCTCTATCTATATATATATATATATATATATATGTTGAAATATATATTTACATTTTAACTTGTAATTACTTATACCTTACGCCTGTTATTGCAATCGTTTGTAAAATTGCTGGATATAAAGTTGTATTACAATTACAAACCAAAGATTAAAAGAATGTGTTAAGTACATAAACAGATATTATACACTTTTAATATACATAAGCGAAAATAGTAAAATTTAAATAATTACAAATTAGCAGTGGGTGTCTAAAAAAATTGTAAAATTTGTATACTTTATATAATTAAAAATTAGATAGTTTGAATATATTTTCGTATTGTTAACTACATAAACAGATATTATAATTTTATATATATAGAAACTTTCTATTATTTTCAAGTTATATATTAGTAAAATAGTATATCACCAAATATATGTGATTTATTAAGTTAATTTAGTTTATATTAAATAATCAAAAATGAAAAATTGATAATACATGGTAAGATCCAATGCAAAAGTAATCGTAAATTCATTTTAAAAAAGAAAAATGTGAAATGCAAAATAACCGAATTTAATAATACATAAAGTTATCTCATTTATAATATCTATAAGAAATTCATCATTACACTTTATTAACCTACAAAACTACTGCATCATATCCTTCATTAATCTTCACATTGCTCAAGAATAACCCAAAAGGAGTTTCAAGAAATTAGTAAAGGTAAATTTCCGATTTCATCTCCGTCATCTTATAATCCGACTGTTATGTTGTTAATCTCTACACGAACTTGCCTTATTTCTTCCAAATAACACATATGATGTTTTTTTTAGTGATTAATGAGTAAGTAGATAAGTAATCGGAGTGTCAGTATTTGTTAAGAAAAATCAATATTAGTTTGTGATGTCGATTTAAAAGGGATTATATGTATTGGATTTGATCGGAAGTTTACTTTTTTGGTTATATAATGATATATGGTTTAAATTTTCTGTTCGAAATATTTTTAAAAAATGGATTTTATTGGTTTATAGTTTGATTTGGATGATTAAATGTATTTGGTTGTTGCATAACTAAATTAGGATTTAGATTATTTTCTCTTCATCGGCTTATGACATTAGATTTTATTAAATTTATGTATTTTTATTTTTTATCATGAATTACAATAGGTGTATTTCTGCATATTCAAAAATGAGTCATTGTTTATTTGTAATTTTGGATAATAAAAGATGTAACAACAAAGACGTTTAAGATAATTTTGTTTTTCTATGTATTATTTTATAAATTTGTGTAATTTAGATTGATTAAAAATGATTACTACAGGATATAATATAAATGAAACAACTGAAACTAAAGTAAGTGTAATACAATATACATGAATCATCAAAACACATTTACGTACTTAACGTATGCATGTCACTGATTAAAAGTACTAAATGTATGCTGCATTATTTGTTATACTCTGATATTCTATTTTAAACGGATTAAAGTTTTATATCTCTCATAGAATGGCTGGAGTTGAAAACGATGTTATCGTCCTATCGGATTCTGAAGATTCTTCGGACGACTCGGAGGATTTTGATGATGATGATATTGGTCCGCTGACATTTATTGTGCCATACACGAAACGATTTGTAAGTTCCAACAACACAACTATGTTAATTAGCATCAAATATGTTTACATATTTTGGTTAACTTTTCTATTTTTTTAAAGACCATCATAATTGAAATTATAATTATGTCTTGTAACTTATAGCGGATACCAGTGGAAGTAGCAAGGATAACAGGAATTGACGAAACCTTGAAAGTTAGAATAGCAAACAGGCAAAATGTGGAGACCAAACATGATGTTAGGGCAGAAACAAATAAAAACAGTATAAAGTATGTGGTGAAAGGCTGGGCGAAATGGCTAAAAGATAACAACATACAAGAAGGTGATCATTGCAAGTTCCAGTACTTTGAAGATATTTGTGTTTTCTTCTTTGCCGGCGTTATCCGCTAAAGGTGATGTTTGAAATTATGAAACAGGGTAGAAACATAATATATAGTAATTTTGGGAAAGGTTTAAAAAGTTATGTAAGTTATGTAGTGTTATAAGTGGTATTCTAGTAGGTTAATATGTTTAATAGTTAAGATAATCATGTACGTTGGACTTTTATTATGTACGAATGTCTATAAATATCTACATGTTGTAGTTTTTGTTTATATGTTATATTTAATACATAGTAATAACATCTTCTATTGATATAACAATGAAATACCATACAAAAAATTAAAACAAATTACATAGTCTTTAAATAAGTAACATAAGGACATGGAATTGAAAACACCCAACATACAATAAAACAATACAAAAAAACAGAACATCTTGCCCGATTACACGTCATAATACAAATTTTAAACTACAATTTCCCAAATATTTCTTTGTAAACAACGTTTGCAGTTCTATTTGTTGGCCTCCCATCTTTGTCGAATATTAAAACCTTAACGCCATCCTTAGTCTTTACCCTGGACAACGCAACATAAAGCTGACCATGTGAGAACACGGGGTCTCTGAGGTATATACCAACTCTAGATAGAGATTGTCCTTGACTTTTGTTAATAGTCATCGCAAAACATACGGTTATTGGAAATTGCCTTCTTTGAAATTTGAAGGGTATTTTCTTGTCAGATGGTATCATGCTGATTCTTGGGATGTAAGTTCTTGATCCAACATTACTTCCTGATAATATCTCTGCTTCAATAACACGTTTACCAAGACGTGTGATTTGAAGACGCGTACCATTGCACAAACCGTTTTGCTGATCAATATTCCTCAAAAGCATAACCGGAACGCCTAATTTTAATACCAATCTATGATTTGGTAACCCTGATACTTTTACACTATTTAACACATCTGGATTATAGAAATCTTGATGTAACGGATCGTTGATTTCCTCAGTCGGACATAAACTATCAGAGCTAAGATACTCTACTTCTTCACTGGGAAACAAATCAAGCAAACGGTCATTTATCTCATGAACAACTTCATTCTTAGGAGCGAGTATAGCTCTCTCAGAAAAGTAGTCACGGTCTTTATAACGATGAAGAACTGAAGGATATACAAAGTCAATCAAACCTTGAATTGGATCATTCTCATCAGTTATTAAGAGATGAGCAGGTATTTCAATATTTCCATCACCGTCGATAGAATCACCAACATTACCTTCGCCGATGTCAAGAAGCCATTTACCAAATTCGTTTATCTCCATAACGTTTGAGCTACTTGATCCAACCGACAAACGCATGTTGATTGTCAATTTCAACACCTTGCAACTGGACCAGATGTGGGATGAACATAATGAGGCGTTTACGATATCTTGCCTGCTTCCATTTTGTACAACTGGTAGGATTTGTCTAAAGTCACCACCAAATACAATAGTTTTCCCACCAAATGGAAGTTCTGAATTTTGTGAATCAAAAACACTCAAAACATCCTTCATTGTACGATCAAGAGCCTCGAAAGCATGTTTGTGTATCATCGGTGCCTCGTCCCAAATAATCAACTTTGCTTCATATAAAAGATTCGCGATTTCAGTATTAGGCTTTATATGGCATACCGAATCTTCATTGAGATTAATTGGAATATGAAATCGCGAGTGAGCAGTACGACCGCGTGATAACAACAAAGATGCAATACCACTTGAAGCAACATTAATAACAATCTGTCCATTGCATCTAATAGAAGCACCTAAAGTTTTCCACAGAAAAGTCTTTCCCGTACCACCATAACCGTACACAAAAAACACACCACCCTTACCAATCCGAACAGCATCCATAATTTCATTATACACGGCTCTTTGATCGCCGTTTAGACAGCTGTGAAGATTATTGAACTCAGCCGTAACTTCATCCATGTCAAAAGAAAGCTCCTCGTTTATCAAACGGTTGCTCTCGGACATCAGATAGTCATCATCAGGATAAGGCATTGGTGAAAACCTGTGCAAGCTGGATCCATTACGAAGAAGGAATTTTTCGATTTTTGACAACGTAATATTCTTTAAACGTTCCTCAGAAACAACGAAATCTACAATGATAAGAAAAATTATTAAATATAACGAAAATACTTGAAAATTTAACATCACAAAATATAACAAAAGGATAAAAAAGATACCGCTCATGCCAGAATCTTTCCGCATATTGTATAAAATGTCCTCGGACAATAGCTCCCACGTTTTCTCCCAAACAACTTCAGGTCTAGATAGCGTATTAGACAATAGAAGTGTTGCAAACAAAGAACGAAGATAATGACCGTTTCCTGTGAAACTGGATTCTTTAATACACTCGATATATTCATTGTCATCATCTAACAAGCCACGTGCATAACACGCATCCCGAAATGTAGGATAAACAACACCATCATATGTTCTTATTTCTTCAAATGATCGTGGGCCTTTAACCTTAGTAAGAAGAATTCTTAGGTAATAAGCCTCACCAAGAGATGGAGACGCAAAATAAATTCTTCCAATAACAACATAATTTTGGCGTTGCTGCCAGCAACGATCTTTTAACTTCCACACATATTTTGTGGGAAACTCAACATAAGTAAGTTGTCTTGCTTCAGGCTTAGAATTGTTCATCTTCATTCATTCCAAGAAAATAGAGGAATTTACTTGAGGTTTGTTTAGGACATCCTCAATATCATCGTCACAACTAAATACAACATTTTGTTGTCCTGGAAGATGAAATGGTAACCTCATAACAGATGGATACCGATAATGAACATCATTGCCAAATATTCTCCAGCTGGCTTCACATGCGGAAACATATCTAGCTTCGTAGTACTCTTTAATTTCATCTTTTGGAATTTCCTCATCGGGGCCTCTGTCTGAATCAAAAACAGCAACAGTGGCTCGATCAGGTCCTTTATTAATGTATTTAAACAAATACTTTATTGAGCCAGCCTGATTGCACCATTCCACGTTAATGTGTGCCTGATATCTTTTGAGTAGGTTTTTGTTGTACGGAACTACACTCCTATTGTCTAAAGTAACGCCCTTCTTGACAACTGTGTGACCAGAATCTCTTCTCCTATAAACTGGAAAACCATCAGAATCAATGGAAGTGGAATCCAAAAACCTCTTCGGAAAATTCTTTGAACAACGGTTGCCAACCATGCATGGACATTTCATGTTCGCATATCCACAAGGACCATGAATCATAAAGTCACTCACAAGAGAATACAATTCAGGATCCTCATTCTTATCAGGAATTTCAGCTGATATAAAGGGATCGATGTGTTCAACCGTAGGAAGCTTATGATCAGCTTTCATAAATAAGCAAATATGCGCATGTGGCAAACCACGTTTTTGAAACTCAACAGTATAAACAACTACAAAACAAAAAACATTTTAAAGATAAGTATAAAAGTTAAATATAATGTATGGAAAGACCAAATAATTGTATAAATTGAAAGTAGCTGATGTATTGACATACCTGCATTAATATCGCCAAAAATTTTTTTTTGCTTCATATCTTTTATCAATTCATCAAGTTTCATCTTAAACAATCGACAAAGTATGTCAGGTCTGTCTTCAGGCTTAATTGAAGAGTCACCAAGAAATCTTACAATCTCAGGCCATTTCGGATTACATGTGATTGTGATAAAGAAATCAGGATACCCATACTTCCGACATAACGCCATAGCATCTAAGTAATTTTGCATCATGTATCGAGAACCACCCGTAAAAGATGAAGGTAATATAACAGGTTGTCCCGTATGACTCAAATCACTCTGACCAACGTCTTGAACATTTTTAAGACTGTTAAGCGAATCAGATCGCAGTTTGATTTGCTGAAAACGTATGTAGTTTAGCCTCTCACTCTCAATCATTGTGTAGGCATCGACTAAAAACTGCTGAAACAACCTTCTTGCATTAAGAATTAGAGAAAACTTGTTATGCCTATCCTGAATTCTATAAGCAAAGAACTCCCTCATAGTACAAGTTGGTCTTGTCTTCTTTGTATTAGGACCAACTTCTCTATGAGGAATGTTAATCCTATATCCATCGTCTCCATACGGAAAAAGAATTGGATACTGTAGAGCAAGATAAGAAGGATGTAACTCGCTAATACGCTTAAGATCTCCAGAACGCATTTCAACAATAATATCACGGCTTTCAATCTGGAGATCAGGTTCATCAACTATCAAAGCAGCAACTTCAGAACACGTAGGTAAATTGTAAGTCCTACCGTCTCTATCCCTCTGTGAGATTATACGAAGTTTAAGAGTAACGTTAGGATTGTCATGGAGATGGTCTCGTACCATCCTGTAAGTTTTAACCAACATATTCGTAGAATCTAACATGTTCGTAATATACTTTATAAACTTCACATCAAGTTCCTTTGCCCTTATCGAAGCTTTGCTTGAAGAATCACTGTAAGAAAATAAACAGTATTAAATAATAGTTTCAAACGATGAAATGGAAAACATATAAGTATAATTTGTAAGTTAACATTAAGATAATGATAAGTAAAAAAAGGAAACAAATACCTAAATAACAACTCCCTATTAGAAAGCTCATTCTCAGTATCATAGATATAAAGCTGTGAAAATTTTGGCTGGGCTCCATGCTTAGGAAGAAGACTACCCATACTATGTGCATTCTGACCACTGATTCTATAAACAAATGGAGCATTACCTTTGTTTATTTTAGTATCAACTTTTCCTCCCATCGAAGTAAAGGAAAACATAGAATTGTAACGTCTTATGTTCTTTAAGAAATATTTGCTTTCCTGATCTAAACCGCGAAAAAGCATCTGATAAGATGGATCAGAATCTTTATATTCAGGCAAATCAACTTTACCATATCCACAACATAAGCTATATGTTTGCTTTTGAAGTGTAATGCGACCCTTTCCACCTTCGGTTGGCCATAAGTTTGCAAAGCATAAACCACACGTAAGAGTTTGGTCACCATGGTCAACGTAATCTGAAGATTTAACATAAATTAAATAATACAGTAGGAAAAAAAATAATATGAAACAACAATGAATAACATTAATCAGTTACCTTTAGAAACGCCTTTTGTGGCGTCTAACACAACCTCGTTAACATGATTTTCATCATCAGAGTCAAGAACAGCCATTGGTATGGGTTGTATTTCAATTGGTTTATGAATAAGTCTACGCTTTCCAGAAGACATCTTTTTTATCGAGCTTAATTCAGATGACAAAAATGTTGTGTTACGTTTATTGGATATTCTAGGATGAAGAGAAAAGCAATCATTCAATGGTAACGTTGATGAGCTTGCAATATTGTCTGAAAAAACAAAATAATATTTTCGTAAACTTTTTGAATTAAATAATTAAAAATGTATGTAATAATATAAATATGAAATTTACCAGAGGATATACGATTCAAAGAAGACATAGCATTAGAAAACTGCGGTTCAATTTGAACTTGAGAACGTATGTTTGTAACACACGAAGTTGGTGTTATGTTTTCTTTGTTTGACCTCGTAATTCGTCGTGTTGAGGTAGAAGAGTCATGAATAACATTTGTCTTTCTATTATGATTTGAAAAAGCTCCAGATGAATATGCTACATTAGGGAATTAATTACAAATAAGTATTTTGCATATAATTTGTTCAAACATTATATGTAGTAAAAACAATTAAAAATATGAAACTTCAGCAAGTAATGATTATTTGATTTTGTTTTACAAACCTGGTATTGTGTTTGATAGGTTTGCAAGTGGTGTACGGATGGGTGTTGAAAACTGATCGTGTAGTACATTTCCTTTCTTCTTCAAAGTTGATTGTGTAATAACAGATGATCTTACATTAAAGGACGAATTTAAATGATTACCTAATAAAATATAAACAGTAATTATAAAAAATGTAATATAATCGAAGTGAAGTTGACGAACAAAATTAGTAATGATTAATATACATAACATTACGAAACATAAATGTAAACTTACTTGTCCCAATACCAGTTGAAGATTCGGTAGGAAAGGTGGTGTTTGAAATATTGGGAGTAAAATTCTCTTTGTTATTTAACCGGATTGGTGTTGATGATGACGATGTTGAAGTACCACCTCTAGAAATGAATTTTTTTGTAACATTTGATCTCTTACGATCAAGGTATAATTTTCTTAACTTGCGCCTGTGTTTAGCCTCTAAAGCTAAAAGTAATAAAAAAATTAAGAATTTAAATATATGACATATGTAAAATCAAACATTAACAATAATAAAAAAATATAAGTTATATAAATATTACCTCTGACAACATATTCCGGAAAAGCAGCTGCATTTGATCTCTTATTATCAATATATAGCTTTCTTAACGAACGCCTACATTTAGCTTGCTCAGCTATAATGAGAAAAATAATACACCAAAATAAAAAAAAAATTAAAGAAATGAATAATTTAGAACATAGAAACTTTTGAAAAAAATAAATTGAAGAATATTATAACTTTTGACCATAAACAGGAACAAAAAACTTACATTTATTTTCAAGGTCAATATGTGGACGTTCTGAATAATACGACTTAAGTTGTTCAAACCTATTATGCATTTTTAAAACAATAGAAAGAACTAAAAAAAGAACAATAATACCTTTAGAATGAAAACCAAATGCAAGAATTAAAAGATTTATAACAAACTACATACAAAAATTACTGGAAATGTAAATAATAATGAAAAAAGTTATTCAAAAGCATAAGGAAGCTAAGAATGCAAACTCAGAAAACCATGATGATGTTTGAAAAGTATGAAAAGTATATGAATTTATAGAACTAAGCTAAAAGTTATTTATGGAATTAATATTATACATTACCAAAATGAATTTTAACAAAATTAATGATCATAAATATAAAAGAAATCTATATTTATTAGTTTCGATATTTTAAGAAACTGTGTCATTTTATAAAAATAGAATTGCTAAAGTTAGAAACTTTAAAAAGAAGATGTTTATAAACGTAACTGAATAATATAAATTGACATGATTAGCATATTTCTTAAAATTATTTTTGGAGTTGTAAGTGAATTGTTAATACTAAAATTATTAGTAAATAGTAAATCGATATATATCTATAGATCTATAGATAGATGAGAACTAATACCGTAAAATTTTTACATTTTACCAATATTTACATTATGGCATTATTAGATTACAAATATAAAATCAGTAATCAACGTAGTATCATAAAATAATCATACAGCATACCATCATACAATAAACAATATAACCAAACATAACTCTCAACCAAAAATATTGTACGTTAACTTAAAAGGTAACAATATATAGGCAAAAGTTAAATTGTCTTGAAACATGAAAAAATGTTACGAATAAACCAACATTCAAATATTGAAATACCAAAAAAATAGTTCTTATTATTCAAATCAACCTCTCCTATATCTCCTTTAAGCTTCCTTCTCAACACACATGCGAGGCTTACTTGCTGAGGACGCCAATCCAACTTCATTCAAATAAACATCATCAAGGTTACGCTTCATGTCAGAGGATGATTGTTTCAAGTCAACCGCATAATCCTTTGAAATAGGTGTGGTGTTATCCCCAGTGTAAGAATCGGCATCCTTACAAAAAATAAACAAATTATAATTAAGGCAAGTATTAAAGTTATAGATAACTTAATTTTTTAATATATACCTTCAAACCTTCAGCACCAGAAGTTTGCAACTCAGACTGACTCATACCAAAATTTTCATAAGCATCAATCTGTAAAAACATGAAAAGCAAACAACAAATACTTCAACTTAGATTAAAAGGTTATCGAAAGTGGTAATATATATATATATATAGATTACAAAAATCACTTACTTGATCTATTTTAAATTTTTTGTTGAGCTTATCCAAGATGTCATCATCAGTTGTAACAACTGATATTCCATAATTCTCGACACCATTTGCAATATTAAAGTCAGTTACTTTAATCACAAAAGCACACTTTTGATTAAGCAACTCTTCAAATTCAACGGGATATTCTCTTGGGAAATCATTAGTTTGCAATAACTATATTAAAAAAATATAATGTGTCATTACAATAAATATAAAAACATGTGATTTTAATAAATGTAAAGTATAACTAAACATAACCTCGTCCTGAATTTGAATAAGTTCCTTTGCAGTTTTCCGAACAAACTTCATCGCCTCATGGTCAAATAATGTAAGCGTCACAGTTCCAGTTGAATCTTGAACGCGAACCGGTATTTTAAACCTTATAAACGATTTTTAAATAATGAACAAATACATGAGAATAGATCATATAGCCGAACTACGTCGTTGTTGTGGAACGAAAAATAAGATAAAGTATTACTAACAAAAGGTATACCTGGACATCGGGAAAACCTCATTTCCATTACAATCCTTGTTAGAACATTGATACAACTGCGTATCTCTAACATCACTTGTTCCATCATCTTTATCATAGGTTTCAAACTTTTTCTCAACTTTTGACTTGCAATAGTTACAACCATCATAATACCACATCTTATCAGAAACGATTGCCACAATAGTTCCAACAACAACAACTTTCTTTGGCTGTTTATTATTACAAAGGTAGTCAAAAAATGCAGGTTCAATTTTTTTTAAAATATAAAATATAAAAGAATAAATGTTTAGGAAAACCTCTAAGATTGATGGAAGATAAGCAAGTGGTGAAAAACATCATTCTTTAAAAATTCATCTTCGACAGAACACATCATATATGACCCAGCATGGCTACTTGACTCACTTGAAGCAGAAAGTTTAGCAAGAAACCTATAATAAATTTTGAATAAATAAAAATGTTCAATAAAAAAATAGTAATACATAAAACATACGAAAAAATTGATAAAATTTTTAAAATATTGTTAAAATAAGAAAACTTACTTTTGCTTGAACAATAGCATGTCATCAAAGTTGTCGTTAATGAAAACTCTTGAACCATCAAAGTTATTGGATAATCCCCATTTGCCTATTCTTAGATAAAGATAATATAAGAAATACAAAAAAAAAAGGTAACAATTCTATTTAAATGAATTGTTAATAAATATGCAATATGAATTAAATACCTTTGTATGATTTAACTGCACCGAAATGGACAACAACGACAACATGTGCTTCACGCTTTTCGCTAATCATGTAAGAATACATGTCCTTAGCGTGATCGTCCCAAAGAGTTAAATCAATCTGAACATCTCTACAATATAATATAAGAAGATACTAAGTTTAAAAACATTTTGAATATTTAAATGCATAAAATGGAAAATAAACAAATAAAAGTCATAGTTGTTTCGTATATTACTCAAGATCTTGAAGCTTAAGATTAAGACGTTTCCCTTTGCTACCATCCTTCTTGTTAGTATCCTCAATGTTATAACAAACACCAACATAGCCAATGAAATCTACAAAAAAATCAAATAATGAGATAACATCATATACAAAAAAAAAAATCTATATATAAAGTAAAAAATATTATCGTATATAAAGATTGGAAATATAAAAAAAAACAACATACCTACTGTCGTACCCTCTTCTATTTTCTTTGAAAGAACATCATTAAACTCAACAAAATTGAAAACGTATTGCGGACCGTCCCATACATTGCACTTTTCGACAAAGGTATGATAATAAAAAGTTAGCTTCTGGTTGTTAGGAACAATCTTGAAAGATGCTGTGTTAGCAGCAAGAGATGACCGTTTAATGATAAGGCATTCATCAACATTAAGATGCCTCTCAAATTTTGAAAATAGCTTGTGCATGCAAGAAGCTTGAATTTTGCTACCCTATGTATACATAAAGAATAACATGAAAAGGATATGTTAAAAGGCTAACAACATCAACTAAAAATAAACAACAAACAAAAATTTCATTAGTTTACCTTTTCATCCATCAGTATCATATCTATCCGATATGTCTCCCTTTCATTATCCCTCATTTTCTTCCTCCACAAACTAACAATTTTAACCTTGATAGTGTAGTTTGTGGTAAGAACATCAATATCGTTTAGCAATGTGATCCGATCAACGTTTTCCATGATAGGTAATAAGCAATCGACTGTTGGACAAGTACTACTTGTTTGCTTACCGTTCGTCAACAAAATGATCAATTTATATAAAATTCATAAAGTCCTAATTTTAAGAAATATATTTTCATTATTTCTACTAAAAATAATAGTCTTTCTATCAGGGCATAAGTAAGGAAACGATATAATTTATAATTACATACCAACAATTAACATAAATTCAAATTTGTAAAATTGGAAACTGTATATATTAAGAATATTAATCCGGGTTTACATTAAGAATTTAAAACTTATTTAAAATTATTTAAGTAATTTAAGTAAAATCTTATATTGGAAACCTATTTTATATAATTGACAACCTTTAATAAAATATTGAAAATATTTTTGTGTATCTTTATATGAATAATAAGTTTCCAAAATTATAATATACAAACTGTAAACTAAGATTAATAAATTGGAAAATAAAGACTAAATTTTGAATTTGTTATATACTAAGATCCAGTTGACTTTCGATAATTATAATGTTTATAATAATTGTTACTTTTGAAAAATGTTATATAAAAAAATTAGAATGAAAGTTGGGAAACATAAGATTCAAGCTGACCAAATGATAATCAGAGTGTAATCTATGTATTATATATGTAGTACTACAGATTCATAATACTATGTTATAATAATAAGAACTATATACTATATGTAGATGTAGATTAATTTTAAATATTAAAGCAAGAATGGAATACAAAATTAATTAAAATCATGTTAAATGATTAATTCATTAAAATTAAATTGTTTTACATATAATTTTTGAATAAATTTGTAACATCATTAGCAATATACAACGATTTATAACATTTAAGTAATTAGTATTTAACACAGAAATTAAACTTTCAAGACAATCCAAATGAGTGGTTAAACAAAAAGAAACAGTACGGAATAAATGTAATTAATTGAAATTAGAAGCAGACAAAGGTTTTTTAATTTGTAACATATAGAAGCATCAGACAAGTCTTTATAAAATTTAAGAAATTACTGTTTAACATAAAAACCATAACGACTGTCAAAACCAAAAAAAAACAATATATAGAGTTAAAATCTAACATATGAAAGACAAAAAAATTTCCATCAATGTGATATAACTAATTAGTACGGCTATCGTAAGGTTCAACTCGTTCAACACTCAACACCTGCTCATTCTCATCAAAAGAATAGTGAACCGTGTCAAGGACGTTAATTCTAGCAGCTTTCATGAACTTCTTCCAACCGGTCAACGCGTATCGCCAACCTCCTCCTGTTTTTTTTTCCCGTCTTGTACCGTTGGTAAATTGCTTAGGTGGATCGAGATGCATAAGCCTAACAGTGATATCTTTTAAACCTTCATGAAGTCTAGCCATCCGTGAAACAGGATCCGGAATCCTCTGTATAGATGTAAAAATAAAAATAATAATAAATATGAAAGAAAAATAACAATGTATATTAAGTAACAAAAAAATGCAAATCATGTTTAGAAATGTTGAAAAATTGATATTAAAACTTACAAAATAACGTTCACCAGCCATACGTCTAAAACGACGAACAGAACCATGTATTTGTACTTCACCTTCATTTTCAGCATCGATAGGTGCAACTTCAGGCTGCAAATTAAGGCATATAAATTGTATAACATTAACATATAAAAGCTTATAAAGTAACGAAATTAAACTTACCACTTCGATGTCTAGATCAGAAAAATCGACTTCAAGTCCGTTTTCTCCAAAAACTTTTAAAAGGAAAAAATTGCCAAAACCTTTTGTAAATAACAAAATACAATCAACCTTCAAATGTAACATACTGACCATTACGTCAAAACCAACGGTAAATCCAACTTTACCGTCAGATGTTTCAATGGCAACGTTAAAAATTTTGTTACCCAACATTACAGTAGATATTACATCATTTGATGAATATTCATAAACTTTTGGCAGGATGCTTTCAGGAATGACCTGTGGGAATAAGAAACAAAGAAAAAAAAATCTATTTAGAATATAAGTATTTGATCATACATACAATAAGAAAAAATAAATAATATATCTTACATAAAAATGCGATGATGGAGGTAGCAAATACGTCCAAAAAGAGCCACGACTAACGCCATCAACGTAAGATGTTAATTTAAAAGTAGTAGACGATACGGGATTAAATACTACCAAACAACCTTTCGTTAGACTCAAATGTTCTACAACATTGGACCAACCATGGAAGAGGAATAACTTTCCTTTAGCACCGCTTAAACAAACATTAAACTCTCGGCCATCTTGAGTGTGTATCATAACATTGGTAGGACCTTTATAAACACCCCATAGTTTGCAAACAGCATCATCTGGAATGCACTAAAAAAAAAAAACAATTACAATATCATTAAATTTATAAATAACACAATTATAATAAACTGTATTTAATATGAACAAAACAAAAATTATGTAATAAATTGTCACTTACCAAAATAACTGTATCTGCTACATTCATTAGCCTTAAGAACCATGGTAGACTGAAAATGATTTAAAAAATAAGATGTTAATGGTAGTGTAAATAAGAAAAAAATAAAAACAACAGAGATTGAACGTAGATGAGATGTTACATAAAGTAACAAAAACGAACAAAAAAATACCTTGATGAACCTTCAGCCATAGCAATAATCTACAAACAACAAAAAAAAATTTTAACAACATATTATACTAACATTAAAAAGGTTAAAAACATCAAAATATATATCTTGTATTACAAAATCTATAACAAAATTAGGCAACCGATGATATAAATAAAATGATATCACATTAAAAATTAACAAATTAACATCACATATCACATAAAACAAAACATAAGATTGAAAAAGTCACATATAAGAATAGAATTGGAGTCGGGGTTTACTATAAAAATCATATTCCGCAAGAGATTACATAAACATAGTAAATAAACAACTTACATGTTTACAAAATAAACATAGTAAATAAACATAAACATAGTTTACAAAAATTAAATAAAATCAAGAACACATGAATAATGATTAATGAATGAATTAAACATAAACAACTTACATGTTTGTAGAGCGATATGTAAACCTCAGATATGGATTGAATAAAAAGTAGATGTAGATGGACAATGTGAGGAATGTAAAACAATCTATATATATAGATCCGCTGAAGAAATAAGTTGTAATATGGAAACCGATGGTATTCTTGGAAGAAGATTGGAGGGAAGTTGAAGAGTTGACTGGAACCATAACTGCAAAGGACATAAAATCTTTAAAAAAAAAACGTAAACATAAATATAGAAACAATTACTACTTAGACAACCAAAATTTATTCCTTTAGTTTCCAAAATTAAGGTTAAGAACATTACTCTGTTTTAAAAAAAATTTAAATTTAACTAATATTATAAATTTATGTCTATAATTATTTTTTAAAATTTATAACATATTAGTTATAATTAATATTAAAAATTTGCTACACTAATCTTATAAATTGATACCGTACTGGTAATTAATAAAAACATAACATAAAACATAATAAAAATATAGATGGTAAATTTATAAAAGTTAAAAAACAAAATTAAAAGATTTAATTAACCTTCTTGCTTGCAGAAAGATGGAATTCCGATTGTTATGCCAGAGTTCGGGGATGACATGAATACAAAAATCAAGAAAAATCATTAAATGCGATAAATATATTTGGATGTACAGAAATGAGAATAGTATAAATCAAAATGTAGGTAATGAATAACCAGCATACCTTCAAGATTTATGGTGAGAGATACAGAAATCAGACCAAAACAAATGTGATTTATGGTGGGATCTACAAAATTCAGACAAAAAAAAAATCAGATAATGGTGGGATAAAGGAATAAAAAACATACCTTAAAGATGTACGGTTGGATCTACAAAAATCAATAACAAAACAAATGTTAAAATCAAAGTCTGTTCTTGATACAAAACATATAATATCAAAAATTTAGGTTCAAATCAGTGTATTTACCGTTGATGTTGACCTAATTTTTGTAAAATGGGTGAGAAGATAACCGAATCAAGAAGAAAAGAAGGAGATTATGGTGGGATCTACAAAAAATCAGACCAAAATAAATCAGATTATGGTGGGATAAAGGAATAAACAACATACCTTAAAGATCTACGGTTGGATCTACAAAAATCAAAACAAAACAAATGTTAAAATCAAAGCCTGTTGTTGATACAAAACTTATAATAACATAAATTTAGGTTCAAATCAGTGTATTTACCTTTGATGTTGACCTAATTTTTGTAAAATGGGAGAGAAGATAACCGAATCAAGAAGAAAAGAAGGAGATTACATAGTAAAATGAGATTTCAATTAGGTTATAAATGATCCGAATATAATAGCTGGTTGTTTTCGGAGCACACATAACCCGACCCAATTAAATTCGGATGCCGCCTACATTTTGTTTGGAATTGCGAATGTACAGAGGAATGGGATTTCCCTCCTAAATCACATTGCCACATCATCCTAGATGGCCAAAGACAAATGCCACATTGCCCAAATCCATCTCATTTATATATATATATATATATATATATATATATATAGATTATACTATATAGTAAATGTTCAATAATTTGAACAGCAACTTCACAACTCGTTAAGTGGATACACTAACTTTGTGAGGACACGAGTCGCATGTGTGTGAGTTTGTTGGGCCACACGTTGATTGTTTTTGGTTATCGGAGGGGGTTTTAAAACCTTTTGATGTTCTCTCCCAATTTTTTTCTAGGGTTTGTCATCTCTTCTCTAGTTTCTATGGTAGGTTGCTGAAACTGGCATCCTAAATTTTATTGCAATATTCATTTACTTTTAACTTTTATTTAGAAGAACTAACTCATATACCTTTTGAACCTTTTCCTAAATGAACACAATGTGAATGTGGGAGAGGGCTTTGTATTGCATGGCATCGATGATAGCACCGGCCGGTCCCTCCATATAAGTACCAGCCAAAAATGGTTTGTGATTCGGGCTAAGTCATTAAAAAATATCCTTTATTAAAATACCTATATAAATATCATCTAAACAACACAATTTTCTACACCAAACTCACTTCAAGTTCAATATTCCTCTTATACTTCAACCTTTTTTACACTTCTATTCAATCAAAATGGTTCCAAATAATTTGTAATGGAATTCTTCACCGTGGACTACGATCGAGGAAGTTGCTTTAGCACGTGCATGAATCACCATTTCGGAGGATGTTGATATCATAACGTTTATCATCCTTTTTTATGCTATTATTTATTATTATTATTATTAGTTGTCTCGCAAAGTGCCAATAGTTTTTGGGAGCGCGTTTCACATTTTTTACACCACATAAGGGGATACGGAGTGGCAGCGGCAAAGCAGCGGCAAAGCCGTTTGCCGCGCGGCAAACACCGCCGCCAACCAACATCGAATGCGGCAAAACATCAACGGCGGTGAGGCATTACCGAAGCGAGAAGAAGAGAGAGAGGGTAGTGAGAGAGAGAGGGGGTATTGTGGGTGGGGTCCATTCCTATCTCAACCAATCACACCTTTTTCCTTTTTTTTTTAAAAAAATAGTTTACCACTTCACCAAGTGTCTAAACCATTGCCAACATTTTTCACCAAAGTTTAAACACTTTTGCCAAATTGACATGGCGCGCTCTGATTGGTCAGTTTTTTCTTTTGCCACTCTAAACTGTTTAACCACTCCTTATACCCTAATGCAACAACCTCAATATGTTTCTCGCTATCAATTTATCTCTAAGTAGAAGCCTGGATTTAAAACTAAGTATTATGAGATTTAATATTCTTTACAACAACCTTGTTGCTCAACAACCTGGTGCAAGTAAAGTCGATCATTTGAACATCCGTAATGATTGATACAATTTCATAAACATCTCGTTCACCTATATATAGTAACATCAAGAGTAGTTAAAGATATCTTAGTTTTATTTAGTGAAACATAACTTTTACTTATGTAACTTTTCTAATTTATTTACTTGTATTAAATGAACAAGAGATGTAAGACTATCTCCAATGCTAAGGGCGTCCTTAGGTGCCCTTAGCTGCTTAGTCAGCTGCCACGTCATATCCTTATAAATCATTAAAAACCTCAAAACCCTACAAACATCCTTACATATCCTTACACTTTCCACATCATCACCTATTTTACTTTTAATATAAATACTAAAATTATGAAATATATTTAAAATATTAATTCAGTTTAGATTTTATAACATTTTTAGTTGATACATATGTGTAGTTTTAATTTTATTTTAATAAAATAATATCTTAACCTCAAATAACTTTTTGACTTTTCTGCTTCTTCTTCACGCAAACCTTCTGCAAAAGAGAAAGAGATGATGTTTTTTTTTTCTTTCAAAATATCTCTCTCTCTCTTCATCTACTCAACAAACCTTCATGAGACAGACCTGCAACTCCAATTTCTTTTTATCATATACTTCAAATAAACAAAACAAATCAAAATACTAGAGTTCTCGGTGATTTGTTCTTTTTCAGCCGGAGTTGGGCCCACCCCAACGTTTGGACCG
This sequence comes from Helianthus annuus, assembly GCF_002127325.2. Taxonomy (NCBI): domain Eukaryota; kingdom Viridiplantae; phylum Streptophyta; class Magnoliopsida; order Asterales; family Asteraceae; genus Helianthus; species Helianthus annuus. The sequence continues at coordinate 167,514,899 of NC_035437.2, forward strand.
AGGTAACTCCACGCCCTTCTGCAAGGGCTCCTCATCTTCGAAGGTCATCAGACGTGAAGCTCCAATGCAAAGGATGACTCCAGCGTGGCAAGGACGAGGGAATCAGGCGGCGTTGGAGATAGTCTAATGTTTTTAATTAAATTTTTTCTTTTGTAATTTATTAGATTTTATAAGGGGTAGGCTAAATATACCCCCTCTTGTTACTTTTTATACCCCCTTTCTATAAAATCATATTAAAACTTTTAATATTTACCCCCTATACAAATCATCATATTAAAAAATATTCTTTTTGTTACAAAACAAATTCAAAAGTGTAAAAAAAGATTACTGACGTTTTATTAAATATTTATTTTTTAATTTTTATTTAAATCATATTTTTTTAAAAGTTTTCATATATTGTTTCTAAAGACACTTTTTCAAATAATATTTTGATTATGTTTTTTATTGAACATCTTTACAAATAAATAATAACATTTTTTCTTATAAAAATAATAAAAAAGGTTTTGAACTTTCTTTTTGAAAAAAAGTCTATACTATGTTTTTTCCTCGTCTAGTTTGTATTTTAAAGGTCTTACTTTTATATTTTTTTAATACTTTAGACGTGTTGATAAAATAATTAACAATTTTTATTTATCAAAAAAGTAAAAAAAAAAAGAATCTTTTAAAATAGCGTTTACAGCCCATCTATGTAAGTGAATAAATAAACAATAGACACTAAAACTATTTTATCAAACTATAAATTAACAATCTATATAAATTCAAATTTAATTAGTGTAAAGAATATGTTATAAACAAGTTAAACCCAGTTTAAGACTTGAATCGAAGTGAATACTTTTCTAAATCAAAACAAATGGATAGGGTTAATTCACAAATATTTTTCTCTTCTTCATTTAAAAAATGTATCAAACTGGTTGATTTAAAAAATATATGTGGATTTTTTTGTAATCAAAAGTAGGTATTTGAAATCAAAAGTCACGTAAAAGCATAAACTTAATTACGAATAATCATCGGTTTTCGACCACGCATCAGATACCCACTTCAAGTCGTTCCAAAATAAATATATAAAAAAACATTTTAAAATATTAAAAACAATAAATATAAGACATTTAAAATATAAACTAGACGAGGAAAAAAAATATAATGTAGACTTTTTCAAAAATAAAATTCTAAACTTGTTTATTATTGTTTTTATATGAAAAATGTTATTAGTAATTTGTAAAGATGTTCAATAAAAGAAAACATAATCAAAATACTATTTGAGAAAGTGTAAAAAATATCAGAAAACCTTTTAGAAAATATGGTTTTTTAAATAAACATAAAAATAAACATTTAAAAAAACGTCCATAATATATTTTTACACTTTTGAATTTGTTTTGTAACAAAAAAGAATACTTTAAAAAATATGACTTGTTTAGAGGGTAAATATGACAAGTTTAAATGTGATTTTATTGAAAGGGAGTATAAAAAGTAACAAGTGGGGTAAGTTTAGTAGCCCCTTTTATAAATATAAATTGGAAACTATTTAATTTGAAAAATAGTTTAGGAAAACGCAAATGACACTTTGTGGGTAGGTTTACAAGCCCTTTATTTTTTTCCCTTTTTAAGTAAGTTTTCACATTTACCGATTCAGTTTAATTCAATTCAATGTCACCCCAAATGATCTTCGTTTACATTTGGGAACTAGGGTTTGCAATCTATGTTCCAATCATTTTATCATTCTACAATTAACAAACAAATTCAACTCTAAATTTCAAAACTTTCAAACATCTTAAGTGGGTTGTGCTCGTTTGCACAAAAAAACTCACACTATGAAGAACCTATTCACCCTCAAACTAATCTCCCAAAATCCAAGAAAATTCGTCTCACAAACCATACGATCGAACCCACTTACCGTTCACCGGGCCACCAATGTCACCCCACACCATCACCACCACAGTTTCTCTCACTACACTGGTTATGTACAGCCATTTCGAGAAGCACCCACCAACTGTTTGATGAAAGTCCTCTCAAACCCACTTGTTTTTAAGCGGGTTTTACCTGATGGGTTCTTCAATTTTAAAGCATCAAACAAGTTGTTTGTGGATTATGGAAAGTTTGGATCACTGAGAGATCAATTTAGAAGACATAATATTCAATTCAATCAAACAGTTGGTTACCAAAAAAATTGGTAATTTCTTCTTTTTTATTTCTGTTTTATTGCTTGTTTCTTCTCCTAAACAATATTTGAGAAGTGGGTTATAATTGGAATGGGTGAATCATACTTTTTAGGTATTATTACTGATCAATGATCACACTATATATGTTATTGTATATTGTTTGAATAAAGGGCATAACTGATTATTGTTGTGTTTGTGTTTCATAAACCATATCATAGCTTCTGTAAACCCAATGTGACAGAAAGAATAGGACGTTCAATGTTGTTTGGTGGGATAGTTTTCACAGATTTTTGTTGTACAGATCCTGTTAAGTGTGTGGATATGTGTGAGTTGGTGGGATAGTTAGCATCTTGGTTTAAAAAAGCGTGAGGCGCTCCAAAGCGTTTTGGTTCCAAAAGCTTTAAGCGAAGCTTCAAGCGCGAAGCGATAGCTTCACTTATACGAAGCGCTCAAAATTAAAAAAAATAAAAAAATATTTGTACACGTCAATATGACATATTTTACCTGTTAATCAATAATAAACACAAAAACATGATAAAAAAACACACTTAACACATAAAAAACATAGTTAAAACATAAATTAAAGTCGATTATTGGAGAAAGTATGAAGAATTGATGGAGAAGAGGGAGGTAGCGGCTGAAGATGTTTACTAACGTTCTTTATTTTAGGGTAAAGAAGTAGCGGGCCTCCATTAAACCCTATTAGAGACTATTGGGCCTAAATAAAAAACCCAAATCTGACCTGATTGGGTTGAAGCGTCGCTTCAAACCAATGGCGCTTCGGGCTTAAAGCGCGCTTCAAAACGCTTCACGTGATTTGTCGCCTCAGAGCAAAAAAAGCGACAACCCTAGCGCTTCATCGCCTCACGCTTTAAGCTCGCTTTTTTAAACCAAGGTTAGCATACATGCTTATATAATATAAATGTTTGCAGTTGCTATCCTGTTAGCATACACAACCGTGATTAATAACCATTTGTAGTTTTTATCCTGTTAGCATACGCAACCGTAAACAAGTTTTTCTTTTTCCTTTTAAAAATAGTGATCTCGACTTACGATTTCTTTTCGATATGGTTTTGGTAGTTGGTAGCAATTATCTAGTCTTGAATAGTTGATACAGCTTGCACACATAATATCTTCAAGTTTTTTTTACCTTTACAACCTTGGTTTTATAAGAGCGTGCGAGGCAATTTTGAAAACGCTGAAAGCCCAATCCGCATCAGAGAAAGCACTCAAGGAGTTGAAAGCAGCATCTGTATAAGCATGTAAGACTGTAGTAGACGATTGAGAAAACAGAAGAGTATGATCCACCGTACCAAGAAGATATCTTAAAATACGTTTGACAGCAGCCCAGTGATTAACGGTGGGAGAGTGCATAAATTGGCAGACCTTGTTGACTGCAAAGGTAATGTCTGGACGAGTGAGAGTGACATATTGTAAAGCACCCACAAGCTGTCTATATTTGACCGGATCATCAAAGGGATCACTGTCACCAAGAGATAACATAGCAGAGGTAGTGCAAGGAGAGGAAACTGGTTTGGCGTGAGACAGATTTGCACGAGCCAGCAGTTCCTTTATATAATTCTGTTGAGAGAGATGGAGATCACCATCTTTACGCGTGACCGAGATACCCAAAAAATAAGACAGTGGCCCCATGTCCTTAATGTCAAAGGTGCTGCCAAGACGTCGAACCACATGATCAATAGCCTCGGGTTTGTTTCCTGTTAATATAATATCATCAACGTAGACCAACATGTATAGGACGGTGTCAGAGGCGCAATAAACAAATAAGGAAGGATCGGTGTTTGATCCTTTAAACCCGAGTGCCAAAAGAGCCGAGGATAATCTATGAAACCACGCCCTCGGAGCTTGCTTGAGACCGTATAGAGACTTGCGTAACCGACACACATGATTAGGATAGCGTGGATCAACAAAACCCGGTGGTTGTTTCAAGTACACTGTTTCTTTCAAATCACCATACAAGAAGGCGGTCTGGACGTCAAGTTGACGTAATGGCCATTTGTGTTGAACCGCAAGAGACAAAACTACACGGATAGTAGTAGCCTTTACCACCGGACTAAACGTTTCCGTGTAGTCAATACCATGCTGCTGATGAAAACCTTTGGCTACAAGGCGTGCCTTGTAGCGTTGAACACAACCATGTTGATCCTTTTTAAGTCTGTAGACCCATTTGCAATCAACAACATTTGAACGAGGATCATAAGGAACAAGAGTCCAAGTACCATGACGCATAAGAGACGAGTACTCCTCAGCCATAGCCTTACGCCAGTTTGGGTCTGCATTAGCGACGGTAAAAGTAGTAGGTTCGGATTCAGCAGTGGAGGTGTGGAAAGAGGCATTGTAAGGCTTCGTTTGCTTGGGGTTGGAACGAAGATTTGGTGGACGGGTTCTAGTTGTGGTGGAAGAAGGTGGCGGTGGAGTAGGAGATGATGGAGGGATAGGAGCAGCTTGGTTTGTAGAATATTGATCAAAGGCCGAGGTGGTGGAAGAGCGAGTGGGCTTTCGTGAGTAAGTGTAGGCAGGAGGCGGTGGTGGTGGTGGTGGTGGTGGTGGTGATGGTGGCGGTGGGGGCGGTGGTGGTGTAGGTGGTGTAGAAGTGGGTTGATTGGACGACGGTGGTGTAGAATCGGGAGGTTGTGGTGGTGAGTTGAGTGTTGGGGATGATTGTGGTAGCGGGGTAGGTTGTGTAGTTGTAGAGAGATCGGGTGTAGGATAGGCCGAGACATAGGGAGTGGGGTCGGGTATCGGGGAAGTGTTTGAAGTTTGTTTTGAAAACGGAAAAACATGTTCAATGAATCGAACATGACGGGCAATATAAATGCGATCAGATTCGGGATCAAAGCACCGATACCCATGATGAGAGGTGCTGTAGCCAAGAAAGATACAAGGAGTGGATCGAAGATCCATCTTGTGTGGGTTGTATGGACGAAGATAAGGAAAGCACAAACAGCCAAAGACACGAAGGAAGGAAAAATCAGGCTTATGTTTAAAAAGATGCTCGAAAGGAGATATGTTGGAGTTATTGCGAGAGGGCATTCGGTTAATGAGATACACGGCAGTGTCATAGGCAAAGTGCCAAAACCGTTGTGGAACATGAGCTTGAGCCATGAGAGTGAGCCCCGTTTCAACAACATGGCGGTGACGTCTCTCAACTGTCCCATTCTGTTCGCTAGTGTGCGGACAAGAGAGACGATGAATGATGCCAATGGAGGCAAAGAAGGAGGAAAGATTACGAAACTCCCCTCCCCAATCTGTTTGTACGGATTTTACCTTGGTGGAAAATTGTCTCTCGGCCATGGTAACAAAACGTTTAAAGGTTTCGAAAACCTCAGATTTCCGTTTTAGAGGAAACAACCACATGTATTTGGAAAAATGATCAACACATAAGAGAAAATAGTTATGACCATCAAAAGAGGAAACACCCGAAGGCCCCCAAACATCACAAAAAACTAAGTCAAGTACATGAGAACTGTGATAATCCGAAGATAACAAATGAAGTTTGGAAGATTTTCCAACTAAACAAGAAGAACAATTAAAGTCAAAATTCTTGTCTGAAACAGGTAAATGAAAGCTAGAAAGCATAGAACTAAACAGTTGAGCATGTGGATGTCCAAGGCGTTGATGCCATGTGGTTGTCGAAGCCCGATACGTGGAGAAAGCAACTCTGGGAAGTGGTTGAGCAGAGGGAAAACGGATAGTATAAAGACCACCGTCACTTGGACCCGTGAGGAGGGTAGTGTGTGTAGACTTGTCCTTCACAGCAAAGAAAGTAGAGTGAAATTCAAAATAAACATTATTATCATGACAAAATTTTTGAACAGAAAGAAGGTGTCGTTTGATTTTTGGAACATGAAGGACATCTTTAAGATGAAAGGTTCGTGAGGGTGAAAAAATTTTGGCAGAACCAATGTGTAAAATGGGCAGAGATTTACCGTCACCAACGCGTAGATTATCCTCACCAAAGTAAGGCGTAGCTGAGTCAAAACCCGACATGTCCGGTGCTACATGATTGTTGGAACCTGTGTCATTGAGCCAAGCAGGTGTGTCAGATTGGGAACGAAAATCAGCATAGTTAGCTGAAGGTTGTCGTGATCTGATGGTAGACGGATCCCGGTTTGGACACTGAGATGGCAAGTGACCAATACCACACCTGTTGCAAGTGCCATAAACTGTATTCTGATTTGAAGCCCAACTAAATTGACCTTGATTGCGGTTGTTGTTCACCTGTGAGCGATTGTTGCCGCCCCGGCCTCCACGACCACGACCCCCGCGGCCCCGATTGTTAGGACCCGATCTGTTTGTGTAAAAGGGCTGTGGCGTAGGAGCCGGAGACAAACCAGTGGTTGGTTGTAGCTGAAAACCAAGACGTCCAGCAATCTGTTGAAGAGCTTGAATAGTGTCATTTGATGCTGGAGAGGGTTGGGCTGCTGTACTAGCCGTAAAAGCCTGAGCCGGAGAAACATCAGGAACGGGTTTCTTAATCAGGAACTCGTGATCAGCAAGAAGACCAGGAAGCTCTGAAAAAACAGCTGTAAATTCTCTAGCAAGGAGATTTTGTTTGACTCCATTGTATTCTTCACGAAGACCTGCAACAACAAGCATGATAATATCCTTTTCCGGCATTGGTTGGCCAATATTGGCAAGAGCAGTAGCATATTCATGTGCTCTGGCCAAATAAGCAGCAGAGGATTCATCCCCTTTCATTTGAATCTTCAACAATTGTGTTTTTAACGTAAATTCCCGAGACGAGGTGTGTGGGGCATAAGCACGTTCAAGGGAAAGCCAAAGGTCACGTGAAGTTGTACCTTGTACATGTTGAAAAACAGCCTCTGAGATTGTAGAGAGAAGAAGCATACGTACATGAGCATCGTTTGCAAGCCATGCATCATAATTAGGGTTCACAGTGGATGATGCGGGTGCCTCTTTTTCTTTTCCAGAAGTTGCGATCACAGATGGAGGGCAGGGAATTGAACCATCAATGTATCCGAACAGGCCATTAGTAACGAGGAACGGTTGAATCATGAGTTTCCAGAAGCCATAATTTGTTGGTGACAATGTGAAACCGAACTTGTGAGAATTGTGTGTTGTTTTCTCGACTTGAGTGAAGGCAATAATATCGGTTGACATGTTTGAGGATTGCCGATGATCGATTTAGGGTGGAAGAAGAGGGTGATCGGCTGTAGCCGATGAAGAAGGAAGTCGGCAGCTAGGGTTAGGGATTCTTGGCTCTGATACCAAGATAAACTTGGTAAATACGTATTGTATTCAATTGTTGTATAATCAGAATAGGTTACAGGAATATATAAGGAATATATTTACATCTACACCCTCTAACTAATCATAATTAACTATTTGTCTAATACTGAAGGACCCCGAGGCGGCACCTGATGCACATCTGGGTCAAAATTGGTCAAAGTTAGGGTATGTGACGTGAGACGCTGATATGTAAAAATAAATGTAGCAAGAAGAAATTATGAAAGGTTTACTTTTGATACCAAAAGGTTGATAATTTGATATGTAAAAGAGATGCATCTTCTGGTTGTGTGTGAAGCTTATTTGGGCCCGTGGAATCAGTTTAAGCATGTTTACATATGATAAGATGTTCGTTATTATGTTCAACAGGTTGTCACAGTTCAGAAGGAGACTCACAACTGATGGTGTTATAATAGGCCTTATTGTAACAAATGTAGCTGTGTTTCTGCTATGGAGGGTTGCTGACCGTAGGTTCATGATGCAGAATTTCATGGTGAGTTCTTCATGGTTATGTTTTTGGTCTTCGAACATCTTGACCTATACTAAATGGGTTGAATTCAAAAAAAAATTATATCAAATGGGTCAAAAGTCAAGACGGAAGTTGTCAAAAGTGTATTTTGAATGCAGAGAATCTCCTAACATTAGTTGTCCCTAAAACAAGAATAATAAGTATTCGCTGGTCAACCAGATCTAACATGTTGAACCTGAACAAAAAAGTACTCGTCTTGACCCGTTATGGCGCTAGTATTTTGCATAAGTGTTATTATTTTCTTAATCATTTCATCAGCACAGATACAACTGGACAACTTTAAAAGCGGACGGTTCCATACCATGATAACGTCTGCATTCAGTCATATTGAAGTGGGACATATTGTCTCAAACATGATCGGGCTTTATTTCTTTGGGAAGAGTGTAAGTTCATGTCCCTCCGTTAGAAATTATGTTTACTGGGTTACACTTACTTCAATTAACAATTTTGATTTAGTAGTACGTTTTGCTGCTTATTTGGACAGATTGGATACCAATTTGGGCCTGAATTTCTGCTCAAGTTATACCTAGCTGGGGCTTTTGTCGGTTCAGTCTTCTTCTTGGTGCATCATGCTTTTTTGGCCCCATCATCAAAGGTGTACACTTGTTCTAACCAGTAACCGTTCCAATAATTAATTTAAGAGTGAATACGTTAAACCCTAATAATACGACACGTTCTGATTGTCACTTGCTTCTCCCCATCCCCATTTGTTTTAATGATTTTGTTACATATGGCACACTAAGTACATATTTTTACACCGTGACTGTTCTTGATATACATAGAGGTGGCAACTTCGACCCATAACAAGTCAATTTAGATTTTATTTTTACAGCGGGTCGTATAGAGGTAAACTCTCAAAACTTGGCTAAAATGAGAAATGGTTTGAAAGTTGCCCAAAGTGTATTCAGAATGCATACAATCTCGTAAAGCCTATATTAAAAGCAATGCTGTAAGAATCGTTAGGCGCTAGTCGGCCGTTGGGGTATCGACTAATGACTAACGATTAATCGGGATTAATCGGATTGGGATTTTATATGTAATTTTCAGTTTTAAATGTATATACACACATCTTTATATGTATTTTTTTAAGTAGACATGTTTTAACCCATTCTTCGACCGATATTTTCAAGTAGATAGGATTAATTACCGGAATTTACAGGTTTTGGTTAAGAATCTGGTCGGAACTTGGCCGGAATCGCTAGACTGCCACCGATTTTTGGCCAACTAGGACTGGGTTTGACCAATGTTGACCACCTCCTGATTAATTGAACGATTAGATAAAAATTACTCGGTGAACCTCCGACTAGTGGTTAATCGGCAACTAATCGGAGGCTAGTCGAGATTCTTACAACCATGATTAAAAGAACTTAGATTCTTTAATAATAATGAAATAATAATTATTAATAAAAAGTAAAGCAAATTTCACAACCAAGGTATAAAATATTAATGCATTATATAATTTTTATTATATGTTTATGTACTGCAGGACAGACGAATGTTTGAACCCGACCCTTCAAAAGTACCAGGGCTGGTACGCTAATTTTTTTTTTCCTTCAAAATTTTGATAATTTACTTGACATATATGATTCGCAACACTGATTCTGTCATATTTTTAGGGAGCCAGTGGTGCAGTGAATGCTATCATGCTACTTGATATATTCCTTAACCCTACAAAAACTATATATCTCGAGTTCATAATACCTGTCCCTGCTGTCTTACTGGTATATCGACTTTCGTATACTGAAGTTCATATATCCTCATAAAACTTGGTGTAATATCATATTTACCCAACGAAAAAAAAAAATCATAAAATCAAAAACACCATTTTTTCAAATTTTGTTACATTTATACCCTTCCCTTAAAACTTGCATTAGTATATGACAGTTTGGAGTGTGAGTGAAACTGAAGGGTAAAACAGCCATATTACAATCTCTATTTAATGAAATGGGTAAATATGAAATTTCAAGTATTATGCAAGTTTTCAGTGGTATATCTATGCAGTTAATGCGGTAAAATATCGGATATCGGTCAAGGACCGATATTTGAGATATAGGTTATCTCGGTGAGATATCGGTGGGATATCGGTAATTCTAATATAATGCAAAATTTACATATATAGCAATTTAATAATAATAATTCAGTGATATATCGGTCAAATATCGGTGATATATCGGTTATATCGGTCAAATATCGGTGAGATATCGGTTATATCGGTCAATATCGCCGATAATATCGGTACCGATATTCTGACCGATATTTGACACCAATATTTTACTAGGGGACCGATATGACCGATATAACCGATATCTCACCGATATTAACTGTGTATATACGAAATGACCCCTTCATAAATATCATGCAAAATCTATTTTTTGCGTGTTTGTGACCCATTTGTTTCATGTGTTTGTTTCAGGGGATATTTCTAGTTGGCCATGATATGATGAGAATATTGGAGGTATGATTCCTAAATGTTAAATCTGAAATCACAATCTATAACTGAAATGATCTTATTTTTGTTTTCAAAATAGAGAAATTGACTTTCTTTGACCAAAAGTCATGAGAAATTGAAAGCCACCTGCTGGTTTTAACATTTTATGTGTAATTATAAGAGAAAAATGCCCGGATAGTCCCTTATGTTTGCTCCATTTACACCTATAATCCTTACACTTCTAAAATTACAGCTATAGTCCCCAACTTTTGCACATTCGTTCTCGGATAGTCCCTAGCGTGGATGGGGGTTAGTTTTTGATGTTAAGTGGGTGTGAAATTACCAACATGCCCTTACTGTTGAATTAATAACTAAAAAATTAAAATAAATATAATTAATATGTGAAGTTTTATGTGGGACCCACCGCCCAGCCACCACCACCATCTTCACCACCACCACCATCTCCACCTTTCACTACTACCACCATCAACCTTTCACCACCACCACCATACAACAGTCTAAAACTCTAGTTTATGTGGTGGTGATGGTGTGGTGGTGAAAGGTGGATGGTGGTGGTAGTGAAAGGTGGAGATGGTGGTGAAAGGTGGATGGTTGTGGTAGTGAAAGGCGGAGAAGATGAAGTGGTGAGGTGGGTGGTGGGCCCCCATAAATCTTTAAATATTAATTATATTTATTTTAATTTTTTAGTTTAGTTAGTAATTTAACAGTAAGGACATGTTAGTAATTTCACACCCACTTAACACCAAAAACTAACCACCATCCATGCTATGTGCAAAAGTTGGGGACTATAGCTGTAATTTAGAAGTGTAGGGACTACAGGTGAAAATGGAGAAAACCACATGGACTATCTAACATTTTTCTCTAATTTTTATTTTGGTTAACTGTTTCAGGGAAATAGTCAAATCTCGGGATCTGCTCACTTGGGTGGTGCTATGGTTGCTGCCATAGCTTGGGCACGGCTTAGGAAGGGGCGGTTTTAAACTTAAATACTTTCCCACCCGTTTGTGGTGCTACGTCTAACCGTATTTACTTTCATAAACTGAATGTATCCATTGAGCTTGTTGGGTGGTTGTAGGGCTAACAAGACATGATTAAACTTGTTTTATAAAAAGTGCACTATGTAGTTTTATACATTTTTTTAAATAATTAAATTATGAGGTTAGACGTCATTTCCTCTTCTTGGTACATACAGCTATGTTATAGACATTAGATATAAAGTAGTTAAATGAGTGGTACTTGTGTTTGATACTTGTGTTAATCGCGCTGTCTCTGACCTGTTTAGCAAGCCAGCCTGATCGGGTTAGGTTAGGTGAAATGGTCAATGGTTTCGACATTCGTAATTTGGACTTGGATTGAAAGTCAAACTTCATTGGGAAAATACTTTCATTCTTTGAGGAAGATAATGCATTCAAATTTTAATCAAAGAGAGTAGAGACCCCTTCGGCTAGAGACCCCTTTGGCTGGGCTTGGACTTAACTGGAATTTGGTTATCATAAGTTAATTTATGGCCCATGGGTATAACTTATCTGGTAATTTGTATTAGAAAATGAATGTACCATGGGTATAACTTATCTTGTAGTTTATGGCCCATGGGAATAACTTATCTCATGTTAAATCCCCATGACATTAAACAAAGAAATACTTTATAAATTAGGATAAAGTAATTTAACCTATTTTAATATTCTTGTTATCTTTTACCCATTTGTGGCATAATAAATCGCCGTTGCTTATGAAAATATTTTGTTCGTCATCGTTAACTTAGATCATAATTTTATAACAACTAATAATTAATTAAATCTGGACAATAATTATTAATAAGAATAACAAATCTAGTTTGTGACATACAAATAAAATTATGTTTATTTACTTTAAATAAAAATTGTATTTAAAAGGTACATAATAATAAAAATAATATTATTTATACATATTATTATATGTAAAATTTAATACGTATTACTTTAAATAAAAGTTATATTTAAAAGATACATAATAATAAAAATAATATTATTTATACGTATTGTTATATGTAAAATTTATTACGTAGATTCGGTCATATGAAAAAAATATATACTTTTATGTGTTGAATATTTTTAGGGGAAATGGACCGTATCACCCTAAACTATGCAAAATTGGCCAATACCATGCCCAACTTTCAAGTTGGCTCCCACCACCCTCTACTCGACAACTTGGTGTCACTGTCACCCCTTCGTTAAAAAAAAACACTAACTGAGTTAGTTTTTAAGCCTATGTGGCATGCAGATGATGACTTGGAAGCGTACGTGGACAGAGACTTGTTATATCATCTCTTTAACATCAATTTAACCCTAATTTCAAAACAAACTCATCTTCTCCCCATCAATTGCAGACGAAGATCAATCGCACCTGTTAAACCCCATCGCCGTTCTTGCCCTAATTCCTCCCCATAGCCGTTCTTGCCCTAATTGCCCCTTGAAACATTCAGTCAACATGTCCTCGTCTTCTACCTCTGGTCTAATTCGAAAACCTAAACTCTTCAAGGTCGATTTGGATGGAAATGTGTACTGTCATCACGACATTGTTGCGGTTCTTCGAGTAGCTGGACTTAAAAGTGAAAGACATGGTGAAGAATTTTACGGCTGTTCTCACTGGCCTGTAAGTTGAATTTGCAGATCAATTTGGTGTTTTGTAGATAGTCCATTGCAATTTCCTTATAGTTTTGTGTTTTGTCAATAGGGGATTGCAAATTCTTCCTGTGGAAAGAAGATGTTGATAAGATGTTCGTTGAACGTTCATACGGCACCTCAACTCCAGTGACGTTTAAAGACCTGAAGATAAAGAACCTTGAATTACACAATATGTTATTAATAGATGAGAACAAGAACTTGAAAGCAATGAGATTTGACACAAAGACGAAGTCGAAGAAACCATATGTGCTAACCTTTGTAATTGCAATTGCCATATTGTTGTATTTGTGGAATTAGTATTTATTGATAATGAACTGCTGTGGTATTTAGTGTTTGTAACCATTTGTGCCCACTTGTTATGAAATGGACATCTAAGTTATGCTTTTGTTACTTTGACTCAACTGGACATCTAAGTTAATGTACATGTTGACCATACTTGCAAGTGACTCAAACTGCACATGAAGCCAACATGGCCAATGTTTGAACCAAAATTGACAAAGTGTGTAAAGCAAAAGTGGCCAAAGTTTGACCAATTTGCAGTCAAACTGTAACTAGGTGCAGAATTGGCCAAAGTTTGACCAAATTGCAGTCAAACTGCAACTAGGTGCAGAATTGGCCAAAGTATAAACCAAAGTGCAACTGCACTTTCAAGTGACTCAAAGCATTTAAACATAAGTAATGAATAACTAATTTGCATAGATGTGCCTTGCACAGTTTCTATGCTCTGCATAGGGCCAAATCAATGAAACAACATTTAACAGACCATGCGAAAGTATTTAAACATAAGTAATGAATAACAAACAACTGATTTAGGAAGACAGAATTGAGTAACAACCTTTTGCTGGTCAGAAATGAATGTCCATGAAAGCCCAACATCATTTACTTCCAAACATAGCAGTAGCTCATGCATGAACCATTCCCAACTGTCATTGTTTTCTCCTTCAACAACTGCCCAAGCCAAAGGATACATTTGGTCATTAGCATCCCTCCCAACAGCAGTTAACAACATTCCTCCAAGGAAGGTCTTTAGAAAACACCCATCTAAGCACAACACATTCCTGCATCCAGCTAGAAACCCTTTTTTAAGACCATCAAAACATACAAACAGTCTGAAGAATGCTTCACATGTGGCCTCTGGATCTAGATTAATGAAACCTGGTGGAGCAGTTTCTAACTTGAAAGTTGATGATGGATTTGCTTTCCTTAATGCATTCAGATATGAACCAAGCTTACTGTAATGATCTCTCATTGATCCATGAAGCTTCTTAGGTGCACTTTTCTTAGCCTTATAAGCCAACCACTTACTTATAATCACCTTGTACTTTTGTCTGACAACAGTTATGATTTCCTTAGCAGACCAGTGTGGTTTGGCCTTAAATAAAGGTAGGAACTCATCACCTATAAACTTAGCAGTTAGTTGCCTATTCTTTATCATGTTTCTTTGGCAAGTGTGATTGTTTTTCACACTTTTAATCATGTAACACTCTTTCCCTGTGTGTATTGAACAAAATAGATAGAAAGGACACCTTGCTACACACTTGACTACTACACGACCTTCTTGTTTGCTATCACTCTTTGCTATGAAAAGATTCCTGCCATTAGACACAACATATCTTCTAACTGCCTCCTTAAAGGAATCCCTTGAAGCAAACCTTGTCCCAACTTTCCAAACAAACTTCTTCCGGTTAATGTGTGCACTTACACTAGGAGCAGTTTCTTTAAACTTTTTACCTCGAACATCATCTTCTTCACTATCACCTGGTGTGGCAATATCACCATCTGATTCTTCATAACTACTGTATCCCTCTACATGTGCATAACCTGCATCATTAGATTCATGCAAATTACCTTCTTTTTCATTAGGTTTCATACACTCTTTAAGTATCTTCTTTGTGGCTGCTTCTTCATCCTTGGTAGCTTGTTTAATTGCATCTTGTGACTGTTTCCATTCAAAATCTTCTCTGTCTGAATTTAAGCCAACCAATTCTTCCAGAACCTCATCCTCATCAGAATAACAATCCTCATCATCATCACAACTGGACTCTTCATTGTAATCACTGTCTTCACTGTCCTGTCTATCTAAATCAGCTTCTTTATCACCAGTATCACTATCTTGACCAAAGACTTCTTCCTGTACAACCTCTTTTACTGGTTCTTTCACAACCTCTTTAAGATTTGTTTCTTTATCTATATCAAATGCCCATGAAGCCTCGTGTATTGGTTCTTCCACAACCTGTTTAACACCAGGTTCTACACCTGATGTACTTCCAGATCTAGGGACTTCAGGAGTTGTAAAACTTTTACCAGATGCCCTACCCACTTTCACATCTACTACTTTTTTTTCTGGGCTTGGGTACTAGTTTTTTGGGTTGGGCTTGTCGTTTAATGGGCTGAGAACTAGACTTAGGTTTAATGGGCTGGGAACTGGACTGGGCCTGTGGTTTACTGGGTTGGGAACAGTAGTGGGTCTTATGTTCAGACATAATTGGGCTATGTTGAACAAACACTTCAAGGAACGGTTCAGTCCAATTTTTAGCCTTCATTGCAAGTTCCAACACATCTTTATCATCACGAAACAGTTTAAAATCACCATTATCCGCATCCATCCCATACATATAAAAATCCCTACTTTCATACTGGCTGGTTTCCAGTGCATAATCAACTAGCTCAAAGTATGCGAGATGGTCAAAATCCATTACCAACAACTTAGAATTACCTCCAATATACTGAGGTTGATCAAAAGAGAAATCTAAACAACCACCGTACCAAAGCATAACATCTATACGATCCATAAGTTAAATCAGTGTGTAAAACCACAATGCAATCAACCCTTACCTCTTGGTTGTCTGAATTTTGGCTGCAATCGTCGATGATCAGCGAATTAGGGTTTGATCGCCAACATCGCAGTGAACTGGGTGATGATGAAATGCAACTGATTAAAGAGGGAAATGGGTATTTAATGAGGCTCTGTCCACGTATGCTTCCAAGTCATCATTTGCATGCCACATAGGCTTAAAAAACTAACTCAGTTGGTGTTTTTTTAACGAAGGGGTGACAGTGACACCAAGTTGTCAAGTAGAGGGTGGTGAGAGCCAATTTGAAAGTTGGGCGTGACATTGGCCAATTTTGCATAGTTTAGGGTGATACAGTCCATTTCCCCATATTTTTATGTATTCAACATATGTAATACACGACCTATTATGGCATTTCAATGTTGCTTATTAACATAAGCCGTTTTTATGATAAATTCAAGTTAGTTGTGTGAATTGTTAAATGATAATAAAAATACCTTCTTTATATGAATTTTTTTATAAATTATATAGTTATATAGTTTTTGTTATACAACCCCGATTAATACATAAGTCTATTAGCTAGTAGCTATGTATATTTATTCAATATTCGTTACTCACTTTATATTCTCCTATATATTAACAATTGAAGTCTTTGAACAGTAACGAGTATATTAAAAGACACAAGACAATGAACACTAGTAACAAATGTTGCTTATTAACATAAGCCGTTTTTATATGACTTAAATGGTTCTCTTTTTTTCTACTATCTTTTTATATTTACACAAATAAAACAAAGGTATTATTACAAAATCACAAATGTGTCCATTGTGTGGGCGATGTGCCCATGAACCATGTATAACTGTAGCGTTATACCAAATAAAACAAGGGTTCTGTGACAAAATCACAAATGAGACAATTGTGCGCATGATGTGTGCATGTACAAGTCTAGCGTTATATTTACACAAATAAAACAAAAGATGTGTGTATGTACACGTCTAGCATTATATTCAGTGACGGACCTAGGATTTTTTTTCATTGGGTTCTATTTTTCGTATAAGAATTTTTTACAACCAAACATTAAAATTTTCGGGCCGGTCATCGTAGTCGGGTCAGGGCTAGGAAATAATGTAAAAGCATTTAGTGGACATGAAACCATTACATTATATGTTGGAAATTTTATTTGGTAATCAAGTGTTAAATATTATTGGTAATCAAGTGTTAAATAAAATCGACATTCAGTTTATCATTTTAAAGAAGCAAATTAGAGGGTCAATAGGTGGTTGTGCTGTTTTAAAACACTAGTTTAATTTTCATGGGAAAAATAAACTATAAAAAAAAGACATGTAAGACTTAAACTTGGGATCTATTTGTTAGAACATAAGAGGATTTACCACCACACCATCTTTATCTTTAATACTATGGGGTCCAACTAATTTATTTTATGGGGTCCTTGAAAAATTTAACGTACCGTAACTACTATTTTCTAAAAAAAGATTGGGGTCCGTGGACCGGACCATGTGGGTCCGCCCCTGGTTATATTTAAACGAATAAAACAAAAGTTTTGCACGATATAAAAAGGCGACATGAAAATATCATGTGGGTCGATTAACAACCGTGCATCTACTAACACCATGTCTCATCACTGAAACATCGATCATATTCTTTGATTTTGATTTAGTAACAACCGGATTAGAGTGAAAACTTGATTAATTCCCAATAATTGTTGTTGATGTCTCTCAATTGAGAGGCAAAATTGAAATTGATTTAGACAAGAAATTTGTTCACATAGAGTTTTTTGTTTCCTGGTATTTCCACAAATAGTATATGTACCTTCAAATGTTACCATATTTAGAAAGTTGTGCCAATGTAACATACCCTAAATAAAGAAAGAAGATCATGTTTGTCACAAAACTAGAAGTCAAAAGTCAAAACGTTTCACATTCTTAATAGTAGTGCTTATTAGTATGTTACATGGTTCGGTTTAAGTCGGTTTTGTATAAATCTAAAACCGAAATGGAAAGCTTAGTTTTTATAATTCGAAAATCGTTCTGTCGGTTATGTCCTTCCTGGCTCATAGGTTGGTTTATGTTTGGTTCGTTTTATTCAAGTATTTGGCTCAACAAACTTTACCTTTTTTATATTGGGTTTGTATAATTTTTAATCTTCAACCTAAGAAATATAATTTTAAGTATTGTTAACCGAAATTAAACCGAAAACAAAGAAACTAAACCGAAAGTTTTCGATTAATCCTAAAATCAACATCCAAAAACCGAAATATTATATTAATCCTAAAACCAACATCCAAAAACCGAAATATTATAGTTCTAATTTGTTTTGGTTCGATTATTATAATTCGTGGTTCAATTTACACATCCCTTTTTATCTTTAAAGTTTTTTGGGCCAAGATATAAGTCATTTTGTCGCTCCTAATTTAGGAGATATGTCATAAATAATTAGTTATCATGTAAGATGGTGCAATTATCAAGCATAAAATTATTGTTTGAGGAATGCTTTGCAATTGAATTGAACCACACATCATTTTGGCTTTGATTTGATTTGATTATCATCAATTTAATTTTTGGGGTCTCTTATTATTGTAAACAAGACTAATGTTTAGCTTAATAAATATTTATAAGCCAAAATAAATATTATGTTAGAGTCAGCATATAATATGAAGTTTATTTGGGTAGAAATGCTAGAAAGTAATCTTAACCGTCTATTTATTAATCAAGGGCTAGGATTAAATGAGTGAAATTGAAGGAAAAAAAAGAGGCGCGTGGGTTTGTGTAAGGGCATTTTAGTCAATCCAATGCGATAGTTTCTCTCTCCTCCAATTCTCCCAATTTTTTTAAACGTTAATAACTTTTCATACGACATTATTTTTATAAAAAATTGCACCAAAAAACGAGTGTTTTTTAATCTTTAAAACGAGTATACTATTGCTATATTTTCGAAAACCAAGTTGCGTAAAACGCAATGGACAAAAAGCGTAAAAAATGACTGTTTTTTTTCTAAAAACGTAATGGACAAAAAAAACAAAGAAATTGTCTTATTTCTAAAACCCAATGCCAGAAAATACAAAGAAATGTCTTATTTCTAAAACGCAATAGTCAGAAAATACAAAGAAATGTTTTTTTTTCTAAAAGGTAATGGCCTAAAAACACAAAAGAAAGTGTTCTTTCTAAAACGCGACAGACTGAAAACACCTCAAAATGTGTTTTACCTAAAACGCAATGGACTAAAAACACTTCAAAATTTGTTTTTCTAAAACGCAATGGACCAAAAAACACATAAAAATGTCTTTTTCTAAAACACAATGGCTTAAAACACAAAAGAAAGTGTTCTTTCTAAAACGTAATAGACTAAAAACACATAAAAATGTGTTTTTGCCTAAAACGCAATAGACTAAAAACACTTCAAAATGTGTTTTTCTAAAACGCAATAGACCATAAAACACATAAAAATGTTTTTTTTTCTAAAACGCAATGGCCTAAAAACACATAAAAATGTGTTTTTACCTAAAACGCAATGGACTAAAAACACTTCAAAATGTGTTTTCTAAAACGCATTGGACCAAAAAACACATAAAAATGTGTTTTCATAAAACGCAATAGATAAAAACACAAAAGAAAGTGTTTTTTTTTTTCTAAAACAAAATGTACTAAAAACACATAAAATGTGTTTTACCTAAAGCGTAATGGACTAAAAACACAATAAAATGTGTTGTTTCTAAAACGGGGTAACTTCGTAGAAATGTAACCAACTTTAAGAAGTGTTCCAATTAAGTCACTGAAACTTTTTTTGTCTCTATAAAATAACTCAACTTTCATTTGATGTTCTAATAGTATGTAATTATCAGGTTACCAGGTTAGTAACGATGATGTGTCAGGTTTTATTATTTTTTTTAATTTTTAATATGATGTGGAAAATAAAATTAATGACATGGATTTTTCTCTAAAAAAAATTGAAAAATCATTTTTATTCTAAAATTAATAAAATATAAAGTGTTACGTTTTTAAAGCAAAAAAAAATTACTTTTGAGTGAGTAACAAAAATTGTTACGATTGAGGTTTTTTTTTATTTTAAAAATAGTATTGGTTTTTTTTTATTCATACTAAACTAATAAGACTATAAAATATTATTATGAATGAAAAATAAATGATAAACCGAAACTTTCAATACCATCGTATCTATTCGTCACAAAAAGATAAACAAAAAACGTAGGCAACATCGTCCAAAATTCATGTCTCAAAAAGATAACTCACAAAAAAAAAAAAAAAAAAAAACACGAAATCATGTTAGACTTTCATCGTTGCAGCACGCTTTTTAGGTCTACCTTTTGGCCTTTTCACCTTTGTTGGGGGGTCTTTTTTCTCATTTTTGCAAGACCTAACATTATGCCCCGTTCCATAACAATTTTGACAAGACATTTTTCTTCCAATTCCAACCTTCGGGTTCTTTTTCTCTTTTTCATCAGCGCTTCTTTTCCTCTTTATTGCTGGTCTACCCGGCATCCGTCTCTCTTTTGGAGGTAAAGGTTTTATATCATCAGTTTTGGGCCAAAATGTACTTCCTCTCAGTGGTTTGATTGGATATTTGTATGCTTCTCTGAACAAGTCCTTTTTAAGCCAAGAACTAACAAAAGTTTCTGCGTCCTTGTTAACGAAGGACAACGTTGCCACTGTATGAACACAAGGTATGCCTGACAACTGCCATAATCTACAACTACAAGTTTTTTCATCAAGGTTCACCACGCACGCATATTTTTCACTTCTCACTTCAAATACGGTCTTATCACTTGGAACTACCTTCCAATACCTACCGAAAAGTTTAAAAAATTAATAAAAAATACCAAAAATGTAAAAGTAATAATTACTTTTGTCGTACCTTTGATTTTCTTTGATTTTTTCTAACTTTTTTCTAATTTTCGGACAGACATCACGTTTTAATCTTCCAGCTTTTTTTGCCATTAAAAATATTCTTTCCATCACAAATGTTCTGATTTCTTCTAGCATAGTAATTATAGGTTTCCGTCGTGCTGATAGAATGCGTGAGTTGAAGCTTTCGCTCATGCCATTTTCGTACGCATCACATGCCTTATTAAGCTCGAAAAAAGCCTTTGACCAAGTAACCGGATTCCTTTCCATTAGATGGGTATACGCCCCTTTGTTAATGTTTTTCAATTCTTCCATTTTCTTCTCAAAATATTCCTCAGTTGTTGCATTTGCAGCTTTCCAAAATAAATTTTTAAATTGTTCTCCGCGATATTTTTTCTTGTAGTTAGCATAAATATGCCTTACACATTGTCTATGCTCAGCATAAGGAAACACGTCCTTCACGGCTTCTATGATTCCCTAATGAAAACAATAACAATATAAAATAGTTTGATTATAATATCCCTTGTTAAACAAAAAAGTAAAACTAACTAAACTGCATATGAATAGTAATCACATACCTTGTGTTGATCTGAAATGAGAGTTAGTCCAAGTCCACTTTCCATTTCAATGTCATCCCTCACTAGACTAAGAAACCATTTCCAGTTTTCCTTATTCTCAACAGACACAACAGCCCATGCCAAAGGAAAAATATGGTTATTGGCATCTCTTCCCATAGCCGTTAGTAGTTGACCACTGTTTTTTAGAAAGCACCCATCTAAACCAAGAACTTTTCTACACCCATTTATCCATCCATCTTTGACACCCTTAAAACAAATATAATAACTACTAAAGTAAACTTCTCCATTCTCCACTTGATTCACAGCCATCATGACAGTACTCCCTGGATTAGTTTCTAATATCTCGGCTTTATAATCTGAAAGTCTAGCATAATGTTCTTTTAAACCACCTTCATAATCATCCAAAACCTTTTTTTTTGCTCTACTACATTGACCAATACTCACTTTGCATTCAAATTTTCTCATGATATCGGTCTGCATTTGCCTTAAACTAATCTCCGGATTTTCAACTATTTGTTTGAAATATCGTTTTGCAATCCAAGAATATGTAACAAGAGAGCCCAAACAATACTTTCTTGTGCATGTGTGTTTCTCGTTTAGTGTTTTTATTTGGAATGAATCCTCACCTGTAAGCCTTGAGGCCCAAAGCCTAAATGGACACGTCCTGACTTTCTTCTTTTTTCCTGAATGATCCTCTTTATCTTCGGTTTTTTCTTCCCCACATACCACCAGCAACCTACGATAGTCGTTGACTGTAAACTCTAATTTATAACCATTTGATACTCCGTAGTCAATTAAACTCTCCTTTAGTTGTGTAGGACTCTCAAATTTCATTCCTAGAATAGGTTTGGTCAATCTCCAATTAATTGTTGGATCGTAGCTCGGATATACAACATCACGCTCGATATTTTCAACACCATCACTATCATAATCCTTTTCATTTGCACTCCAATCTTCAGCGGAACTGGCCTCGTCATCTTTTTCAACACGATCATCCTTTTCGCTATCACTGTCATAACAAAGTAGACTCAAAAAAGGGTCCTTTTCGATTTGATCATCTTCATGTTGTAATGTTGTTTGAGACCCAACTTCCGTACTGTTTATTACTGAATATAAATAGCAAAAAAATACAAATTAGTAAATCAATAGTGATCACCCAACATCACATCAAAACCAATTTCTTTGATCTTTAAGTGAATCAATTCTGTGAACAATCTATTATTTGATCAAAACAATATATTATTGCTGTGAACAATCTATTATTGCTGTGAACAATATACTTTGATATTTAAGTGAGAATTCTTTCAACATGTATCCATGACCATCGATAAATGAAACCCATCATTTTCTTCATTAAATGCTTTCATATGACCAAGTTTAAAAGTCCATAACCAATTTCTTCATTAAATATTATCATTACACGTGCAAGTCTACATATGTATTCTCCTCGTTATATATTATGTGATAATCTGTATATATATTATTCTACTCATTAGGCATATTTGATCGAAACAAGGTATTCTTGCTATGAACAATATATTATTGCTATGAAACAAAACGAAAGAAGCTATGAAACAAAAACGAATCGATACAGGTTGTCTCCGAGTCTTCGTCGAAACAATATATATCATTGCTATGAAACAAAAACGATAGAAGCAATCGTACCTGACGAATCACGAATCTGATCATCAAAGATTGAAGGTCCGTCGTCGTCGTTGCCGTTGTTCATGTCGTCTAGGGTTTTGGGAGGAATGAACCAGTCGTAGGTTTTAATGTGTTTTTATTTTATAAATTCCATCTAATATAAATAATATCCACATAAGCATTAAAAAGAAAATAAAAAATAAAAGAAAAACATGGTAACCTGATGACCTGATAATTACACCGTATTAGAACACAAAATTAAAGTTTAATGACTTTAGAGAGACAAAAAAAGTTTGGATGACTTAATTGAGACACTTGACAAACTTAGTTACATTTTAGTGGCATTTCCCCTTTCTAAAACCCAATGGACTGAAAATACAAAAAAAAAACAGTGTTTTTTCATTACTTTGTAAACGCAATCACTTAATTCAAAAACCCAAATCATAAAAATGCAATTCAAAAATTTCTTACATAGATCGAAGCCGATTTCTTCAGATTTCTTCAACGATTGACGAAATTTGAATGTTAAAAACACTTATCAGCGATCGAATCGAACGAATCGCGTAATTCGCTTCAAAATCACGGGAAAAAAATGAGATATTGTATGAAATTAAACTGGGTTTCTTCAAAAAAAGTTGAAGAACACGTTGATTGGGTATTTGAATCATTGATTGGTGACGGATATCGCACTATAATGTAGTGATTATTGAGATAGAAATTGAAGAAAAGGTTGAAGAAGGTGAGTTTTGAAAATGGTGGATTTTGAAGTTACAGAGAGAAGAAAGGAGAAAATTGGATAAAATTAACTAAAATACTATTTCTCTTTATTTTAAATTTTGCAACATGTTATAATCCTATTGCTTCATATCCTTCCTAGCCAAAATAAACTTTCTATTTGATCCTCTCCCTTATCACCGATTATATAAAATCAAATTAAAATACTTTTGTTGCCCGACCACAAAACGAATTTATGACCAAAGAATGGTTTTTATTTTGGTTCCGATGTGTTATTTGGTCTTTCTTTTATGTAGGATTTTTCGATCTTCAAGTTATATGTATATATTTTTTACTTATTTTAGAAACAAACAAGGCATCTTATGAAAACATACAAGTTCTAAACAATAAAGAGACTTATTCTAAAATAATAAGAAATTCTCCTAAGTATTCTCACAAAAAGATAACCCAAAGATGTATAAATTTATAGAAGGGCACAGTGGTGTTTTGCGTTAAACGAATGAAGAGTGAAGTCCTAGAAATGTTGGCATAAAGTTTAAATACTTATCAACATATATAAGTATTAATTTTAACGTTATTTTACTAATTTCATAAAAATAACGTTAAAAGAGGGGGATGGTTAATCATGCATCATGTGGTAGCGTTGATAGTCGAAAGACAAGGTGGTACATGCACTAATCGGCCTTTGTCTCAATTGTTGAGTGTTATGTGTCTTATGTCTAAGGCTTGATGCAAAACTACTATCGAGCCGAGGGTCTTACTGGAAGCAGCATCTCTATTCCTACAGGGTAGAAGTAAAGCTGTCTACATCCTACCCTCTCCAGACCCTACCTTATCAACTGTTTTAGCTTGAGCGGATCTTTACTGAGCAACTCACCTTTTAAGTGAATATATTGACCTTAGTAGGTTTAGTTTAACCATCAACACTAGAGACCAACTTTTGTTTAGGCAAAGTCGGTTCTTGGTACTTAAAGCAAAATCTAGAAAAAAAAAAAAAAAAGATACTACGTATTTGTTAAGAACACATCGTGAAACACTTGAACTTCTATTTTGATAGAGTTTATTATCAGTGGCGGATCCAGGAATATTTTTCACTGGGTTCACTTTTTTAGATACTCCAATTAACATAAAGAATTTCGGGTCGGTTCGATAGTTCGGACCGGGTAAGGTTCATCACATAATAAAAGTATGATACAATGATGAAAAGAAAATTGTCATTAGAAATTTAAAAACACAATATAAAATACGATCGTCTTACAAATAAAAAAAACTACCTAAAGTTGTTGACGACGAGTTTTCATCTTTGAAAACGTTGCATTACACTCTCAACGGAAACTTGTTGTAAGAACTCCTTTTCAATGTAACAAATGCAAGAATCGTTCATGTATCCAAAACGATTTTCAAGGGTTTACTAGTTGAAGATGACGATTCAATGTTAGGTGGTGGTTGCCTTTGAAAAAAACTTGAAATATTCTTCTGCATAACTGATAATGCCTAAATACCAAACAGATTCAATATTAACTTTCATCAGCAAGTTAAACTCATCGAATGACCCACTAAGATGGATACAAGTAATTAAGGGTTATGGAATATATATAGTCTACATCTATCAAAATACATATCTTGTAGGATAATTATTTCGTAAACTAGTTGAATGATTTTTAAATTCTAATATATTCATAAAACAATCCAAAGAGTGGATTAATTGACTACTTCTCAACAATAAAAGCTGGAACAATGACACTACATGTCTACATAGAGACCCACTTCATACAAATACACAAAATCTTACTATCTACATGTTTGATGTTCCAAACCATTTAAGAGCAGATGCAGATCAAATACACAAATCTTATTGTCGTTAGCTGTTAATCATCATCACAAATTGTAATCAGTTACTCACTAATGTAATCAAAACTAACCTTAATTGAGATGATGATAAATGGATAAGAAAAACAAAGTTTCGGCAGCCGGAGGCGGAGGCGGAGCAGTCGGAAGGCGAGGGCGGAGGCGGTCCAACTCCAGGCGGAGCTGCTTCCTGCGCTGATGTTGTTTGATGATCTCTGTTCGCTTGTTAGTTGTTTGCGGCGTATAGGTTTTTGATAACCCTAAATGGGTTTTAATGTTTTATTATTTTAAATAAAAAAAAATTAAAAGAGAAATTGAAAAAAAAAAACCGGACAAGGACAGCAATTACAGGATTCGAACTCGGGTGGGTTAGGAAGAAAAGCGGGAGCAGAACCAGTGGAACCAAGGCCTTTTATATTTATGGGTTCCTTTTATAATATACTTATGGGTTCCTTTTCAGCTTCTTATATATATTTATACTAAAAATTAAAAAAAGACTGGGTTCCCGGGAACCCGTACTTTATACATAAGTCCGCCCCTGTTTATTATCATCACCGATTTTACAATATGACCAAATACATTTTAGTACTTGTGACTTGTCCATATTAGCTATCACCTTTTGTTTTCCAAGTCGTTTAAGCTTAATATATATGTTTAGGAGTAATTTGATATACCCTCGATCTAAAGTTGCAAAGTTACATATTTCTTCAAATAATGCTTAAAGAACATCGTACACTATGCATTCAAAATTATTTTTGAGGTAAATATATAATTTGTAAGGTTAGGGGTCCCTATAAGTTTTGGTCTTTTACATACAAAAGAATTTCTATTTTTTATACATTTAGTTTTCAATCATTATCAAAACATTATTTGTGTACTTATTTGAGCGTATTATCCACGTAACATACTTCTGTTGTAATCATAGATGGTTTAATATTTATGAGGTGTTATTAACTATCTTAAATATTTATCATATATTGATCTGTATTTCTATAGTTAGGACAACAATATGATGAAAGTGGTTATGTGTAAAAAGTGGTCATTGGGTGGTGTGAGCATTCACATTCAAGGAATCAAATTATGTGTGTGTTGTTTTTAAAATATAAAGAGTATAAAAAGTGGTTGTGAGTGTAGGAGAGAGAAAATGTTACTGTTCATCTGTATATTGAGGGGACACTATTCACCCCCTATAATTTTTTAATATATTTTGAAAGTGGTTGTGAGTGGAGGAGAGAGAAAAGGTAATGATAAAGGTATAAAAAATATTATTTAATTGAAAATGAGAGAAAAAATGTAGTGTTTTTTAGTGTAATTTAGAGTGAGAATATAATGGATTGGATGTGAATGCTCTAAGAGCATTCACATCCATCCCACCATATTTTCACCATAAACTACACTAAAAAACACTACATTTTCTCTCTTCTTTTCAATTAAATAATATTTTTTTATACTTTTATTATTACATTTTCTCTCTCCTCCACTCACAATCACTTTCAAAATATATTAAAAATTATAGGGGTGAACACTGTCCTTCTAAATATACAGATGAACAGTAACATTTTTTCTCTCCTCCACTCACAACCACTTTTTATATTCTTTATATTTTAAAAACATTTCACACACAATTTGATGCCAGTGAATGCTCTAAGGAGTATCCGACTGAAGGATTTGTTGTTTGTGATGATCTTTTGGTTGATTTTGTAAAAAAGAAAAAAAAAAGAGTTGGGGGTCTCTAGGTTCCATCATAACTTGTTTGATAATATCAGTTTTTGTATATTCTTTCAATATTTGCAAATTATCACTTCTTTCTACATGTTGGTCAAAAGGGATTTGCAGTAGTCAAAGAGCAAGGACAAGATGACCGATATTTATCATTGTTTTGATATTATATTTGGAGTTAATTACTGTTTTCGTTCATGTGGTTTGTCAAAAATCACTGTTTTAGTCCATTAGTTTAAAAATTGCGATTTCAGTCCCTGTGATGTCACTTTCGTAACCATTTCAGTCCCTGTGGTGTCACTTTCGTAATCATTTCAGTCCCTGTGGTTTCACTTTCGTAACCATTTCAATCCACGTATTATGCAAGTACAGGGACTGAAATGGTTACAATGTGGACTGAAATGGTTAGGAAAGTGAAACCACAGGGACTGAAATCGTACTTTTTAAACTAATGGACTGAAATAGTGATTTTTGACAAACCACAGGGACGAAAACAGTAATTAACTCTTATATTTGAGAGACTTGTTATATGGGTGTTTATTGAATCGAATAATGAATTTCAAATTAATTGAATCGAATTTTTCAAAGTTTTTGAATTTTTACCTGAATTCGTATTCGATTTGATTCGATTCGACTAGTATTTGAAATTCGAATTCGAATAAATTCGATTTAATTCAAATGCACCCTAAACAGATAATTGTTTTACTTTCAGTTTTTAGAACAACTACAAGCTAATTATATTTAACATAAATATGTCAAAACTCCAAAATTTAGAATATAGATTGGTTACCGATAGCGATTTAAGTTATGTAAAAAATAAAAAACAAGTAGTATAAGCTATTTGTCATTAGGTTTGGTAATGTTATAAAATTTATCACCTATGGATGTTATATGTGTTTGTATATATATATATATATATATATATATATATATAAATATATATAGTGGGAAGTTCAAATGAGAAGAAAAAAATCTTGAGAAAAAAAGAAGAAAAGTTAACCAATAAGAATGCTTTATTCATAAGGGTAATGAGGTAATTCTAACATTATAATTAATGTAATAATTTCCTATAATCTAGCTACTCAAATTAGTTCATTTATGGTTTTTACTTTATAACTTAAAAATAAAACAAGATATATAAATTAATTAATTTATTAATTTATTTAACCACCCTACTTCATATGACATACTTACTACACAAATATATAATTCAACTTTCTCTAACTTTTTGTGTAGGAACATATCCTTTAAAAAGGTTGTACGAATATTATATGTTTGTGTATGAATATCCAGAAGGTGTGTAGGAACATCTAAGGGGTGTGTAGGAACATCCTATTTGATATATGAGGTGTGTAGTAACATTTTTTTTTGTTATGTAGAAACATGATAAAATCCTACACAAACATTAACATAATGTAACCACCAAATTAACATAAATGTTCTTAGACTAGTTAAAATATTGTAACCACCAAATTAATAACATAATGTAACCACCAAATTAACATAAATGCAATCTTACACTAACATTACCATAATACCCTTTTCAATTAAGAAAACTCATAAAAAGATTGTTTTATTTACATCTTTGCCACACTAATTTATAACCATTGATCATGTTAATCTATGGCTAGGATATTCTTCACATTATTCTCATTTAATTATTTCTTCTCATTTGATCCTCCCCCTATCTATCTATATATATATATATATATATATATATATATATATATATATATATATATATATATATATATATAATATAAGAGAAGGATCCGTTAGGAACCACCCTTTATTGCGCGAACCGCGAGAACCAGTGTGAGCACAACCAAAAATACCTAAGAAATCTAAAAAACACACAATTTTTTTAATATTTTTTTTATAAAAATCGCTACTTTTCGTTAATAAAAAAAATATGAAAAAAATTAAAAACAAATTTTTTTGTATACTAAAAGTAGCGATTTTTATAAAAAAAATATTAAAAAATTGTGTATTTTTTAAATTTTTTTAGGTTTTTTTGGGGGGATATCCGAATTTTTCGGATTCGGATAGTGATTTTAAATTTTTTCGGATATCCGAAACTTTAATTTTTGTTTTTTTCGGATATTTTGGATATCCGAAACTTTAATTTTTATTTTTTTCGGATATCCGAAAATATCCGAAGTATCCGATGTATCCGAAAATATCCGAAATATCTGAAAATATCCAAAATATCCGAAAACTTATATTCGGATATCCGAAACTATTCGAAATTTCCGGTTCTAAATATGAAAAAATAATAAAAAATTAAAAATTAAATAAAAAGTTGGATTTTCGGATATCCGATTCACTATCAGAAAATTCGGATATCCGAAATTTCGGATACGGATTCAGATAATGAAATCTGGTATCCGAAAATTTCGGATATCCGAATTTTCGGATATCCGGTTTTGAACACCTCTAGGTGTTGTGGGTTTATTTTGTTGTGTTCACATTGGTTCTCGCGGTTCTCGCAATAAAGGTGGTTCTCGCATGAACCCTACCATATATATATATAGAAAAAGTATATCGTACATTACGGCTTAACGTACTTCACGTACAA
The DNA here is from genome assembly GCF_002127325.2 of Helianthus annuus. Taxonomy (NCBI): domain Eukaryota; kingdom Viridiplantae; phylum Streptophyta; class Magnoliopsida; order Asterales; family Asteraceae; genus Helianthus; species Helianthus annuus. Next base: position 167,544,738 of record NC_035437.2, read on the forward strand.
CAACGTGCGTGATTTGTTCTATAACATGCGTGATTAGTGTTTTTAATATGCGTAATTATTGTGTTTCAACATGCGTGATTTTGGATTTTTGAGTTATAACGTGCGTGATTTTAAAATGAACGTGCGTAATTACCTGCCGTACGTGATGTACGTTAAGCCGTAATGTACGTTAACCTTCCTCTCTCTCTTTCTCTCTCTCTCTCTCTCTATATATATATATATATATATAGAAGAAGGATTCGTTAGGAACCACATTTTATTGCGAGAACCATTGTGAACATAACCAAAAATACCTAAAAATAGCTAAAAAAAACACACAAATTTTTTTTAAACATTTTTTATAATAAAATCGCTACTTTTAGTAGCAAAAAAAAGTTTTTTTTGGCTAATAAAAGTAGCGATTTTAATGTAAAAATACTTAAATTAACATTTGTGTTTTTTAGATTTTTTTATATTTTTTAGGTTTTTTGGGGGTTTAGTTTTTAGCATTTTAGATTGGGGGGTTTAGGTTTTTTTTTTTTTTTTTTTTTTTTTTTTTTTTTGGGGGGGGGGGAGTGTTAGTTTTTTTTGAGGGGTTTAGTTTTTAGCATTTAGCTTTGGGGGGGGGGGTTAGGTTTTTTTTAGCTATTTTAGGTTGTGTTCACATTGGTTCTCGCGGTTTTCGCAATAAAGGTGTTTCTCTCATGAACCTTACCCTATATATATATAGAGGAATGGGATCAGAAGAGAACGATTTGAAGTGTGAGAACAGTGGGAACGATTTTCAGCCATAGGATCTTTGTGATTTGTGGCTAAGATGATGTGGTGGCATTTTTGTAAATAATGGGAACCGTATAAGTACCAGGAGGGGGTAAAATTGGAAGATCTAAACAATGGTGCACATGCTAATCACATGCCATTTCCCCCCATCATATTTAAACGCCAATAACTTTTTTATACGTGATTATTTTTCTAAAAAAATTACACCATAAAACTCAGCGTTTTTTTATCTTTCCAATGAGTATACTATTGATATACTTTTCGAAAAAAATGAAATGGGTTTTATGGCGTTTTTCTGAACTGGGTGTTTTATGGCATTTTAGACTAGTTATTTTTATGGCGTTTTCTGAACTATGTGTTTTTATGGTGTTTTAACTTGGTATTTTCATGGCGTTTTTCGGAACTGAGTGTTTTATGGCGTTTTAAACTGAGTTTTTCATGGCGTTTTTTCTGAACTGAGTGTTTTATGGCGTTTTAACTGGGTATTTTCATGGCGTTTTTTTTCTGAATTTGGTGTTGTTAGGATCTGAGTTTGGATTGATTGTGATTTGTGTTTAATTTAAAATGAATAATGAAAGAGTAATGCAGCGGAAATTAAATGGAAGTAAACTTTTCACAATCAAACAGAAGAAATGCTTTCAAACATACATTTTCAACAAAGAACCAAATGCTTAAATTTATTTCAAACTTTGATTACAATTGCATGTATGCTTTGCAAACTCCCCCTCAGCCCGAGCTCAGTAATTTGTTCGTGCAGAAAGAGAATGGTGAATGAGCTAAACAGAGCAGTACAGAGCACTGTTCTATTTATAGGCACGAGCAAACCACTGAAGCATTTAAGCTGACGTCACCATGAAAGTGACATCTAACTTCCTAACAAACTCTAACCTCTGATCTATACAACCTCTGCTATACTAACTACTGTTATTACAATTCATTACATAAAGTAAACAAAACTACTGCTGCATCCTTCCACTGTTGTGAACCCAACAGTACTTGTCATTATCAGCAGTGCTTGACTCAAGGCAGCAGATTGGGCAGCAGGGCTTTAGCTCTTCATCAGTCTTTGACTTGAACAGTAGTTGTAGGTCAGCAGTTTGTATAATCAGTAGATAGGAGGTTAGTAGATGTTGAAACCACTTTCAAGGGGAGAGACTTGTATGCATAACATCTGCTTATTCTGGATCCACTGCTCTGATCCAGTTTTGGCTTTAATTATCTGTTCCTTTGGCAGGGTTCAATCCCAACAATCTCCCCCTGGAACAGATAATGCCAAAACTCTCCATTATTAGTAGATCTTTATTGCCTCATCAGCAGTTCCCTTATTTGCCCTTTGAGTTGTAATTCAAAGGTTAAGGCATCTGTGTCATCATCATCCCTGCTAAGTGGAAGATCAAGGAGATCCTGCAAATCTTCAAGACTCAGGCCAAGAGCTTGTTCCCTTGTTAATTTCTTCACTTCTCCACTAGACTTGAACACTGTCAGTACGTGGGTCTGTTTATCAGTTTTCCACTTTAGTACTTTTGAGCCTGGTGGGTTTCATGGGAGATTTTTATTGGATGAGGAGTTTGGTGATGCAGGCCTATTCATGACTGTCTGAACAGTACTTGCTGATTTTTCCAATCCAGATTCTTCTTTAATCATTATCTTAATGCCCTCTTTTACAAGAGCATCACCAGCCATTAGTTCTTGGATTGTTTCAGCACCCATCTGGTTTTGATTCCTTCTTTTGTAGATGGCAGCACCAGCTGGAGCAATGGTTCTTTTGACATGCAGCTTTGGTGGTCTTGTTGAGACCTCTGCTTTGGAATAGTCAGGCTTTTGTGGAACTGTTGGATCTTTCTTCCTAAGTTCCTCCAACTTTTTGTAGGTGGCCCTGACCCTATCTTCTCCCCACTTTGACACAGAATTCTTTGACCCATAATCAGCTGCTATCAGTTCCTCTTTCATTCTCTTCAACTCTAAAGCTTTGTCAGATACAATCTTTTTGAATTTTTCAGGAGGAGTATGTTTGACCTTATTTTTAATCATTTCTTGAATCCTGGCTGCTTCATTTTCAAGCTCAGAGATGGTCCAGTTTTTGTACATATATTTCTCTCCTTTGTATTTCTTGTAGGCCATGATGTTATCAATGTAGTCTTTTCTCAAGGACTCATCTGCCCTTTCTGGGATTTGCTGACATAAATTTTTAGCAAATTGCTCCAAAGATCTGACCTGTGTGAGTAGAAACTGATAATTTTGCTGAAATTCTCTATCAGATTTCCCTTGTTTATTCTTGTTTGAGATATCCTCTGCTTGCTTAGCCTTGATTTTCAAATATTCTTCAATATTGTTTGGCCTGGGATATCCTTCAACTGATGGCAAACTCCTTTTAGCAGGGTCATCCTCATAATAGAAAGATTTGATTTCTTCCCTAACTGCTATAAGTTCTAGAGGAAATAGAACACCTGCAGGAGGTAATGGCTTTTGAATTTGAGCTGAAGAGAGAGGAATGGGATTTGGAATTGTGACAAGTGCTAGAGGTTTTGAAGATGTTAGTGGTGGTGATGGAGAATCATCATCTGGTATGATAACCCTTCTCCTTTTTATTGTAGGAGAGGCAGATGATGTTTTGGGTGGAACAGTGGTGGTGATATGTGAGGCAGTGAATTGTGATTGACTAACAGCTGTTGAAACAACTGGTGTTTCAACCACTGTTGTCATTACAGCAGATGTTGTAACATCTGTTGTCTTCTGCTTTTTGGCAGGAGGAGATGATGGAGATGTTGTTTTAGGTGGTCATGGTGGTGGTGGTAAGGCAGTGGTTGTAGTGTGTGTTATAGTGATAGCAGTTGTTGAAACAACTGAAGTACCAGCAGATGTTGATACAGCAGGAATTTCAGCAGCTGTTTGTATGGAGGTTTGATGTTGGTGGCTTTTGGATGGTGGTTTTGAAGTATGCTTTGTGAGTCTGGATGGTGTGGACTTGGGTTTCCTTACTTTTCTAGTAGGATTTCTTTTTAGCTCAGGATTTTGAACATCCTTTAGCCCAGAACAACCCTGCGCATTCAGCTCCATGTAAGCTCTTTTTTCTTCATTCCACCTTGACATATCCTTTGCCGCTCTATCTCTTTTTACACTTGCTACTCCTTCATCAAGTGCATTTTGAGTAACATCAACCTTCTTACCATCTGGCAAGGGAATTTTTCTGAGCATAGCATCCTTTTCTGGCTCAAGATACAGACCATTATCAATCCCTTTCTTCCTCCACTCCTGAATTTTCTCCCCCTTTTTGGCATTATCTGAGGGGAGTTCATCAATAAAGAGAACAGTTGGAGGAGCAGTGCCAATGGTTTGCAATAGATGGGCCTTTATAGCCTTAATGTCTGCTTGTGTGTTTTTGAACCTAGACTCCATTGTGTTTCTCAGCTTTTGGACATGTTTTTCATGTTGCTGATCAGCCATTTGTTGTTGTTGCTGGAGAAAAGGTTGGAAGAAGTTCAAGAGCTCATTTGCAACAGATGCTTGTGGAGCAAATGTTTGAGGTGGAACAGCTGGGGATTGCACCTATTGTACTGTTAACAACTGTTGCAGCATGTCTTTGATTTCTGCAACCGAAGTATCCAGTTTTTCAACTCGTTTCGTCAATTCCTGGTATTTTAAACCATCACCCAACTTAATGGGATCATCTGATTTCCCACTAACAGTGGTTGTATCAGTGGTTGATGCAGGGAGTGTACTCCAAGTATCAACTATTGATGCCCCTTTGTCTTGGTACTAGGGTCTTCTTCCTTCAACACTTGATAATCTTTTGATGGAACCAGTGGTCAGAACAAACTCACTAGCAGATATCAGAGGTGTTATAGAAGGAATTGCCTCCAAGGAAGTCTTATTGATGTAACCACTGTCCAAGTGTAAACCAGTGGGTTCAGCCCTTGTAGTGGCTGCTTCACTTGGATTACCACCAAGAGTTACTTGTAACTCAAGGGGTGTAACCTTCTCAGGTTGTGTTGGTGGGTTAGCAAAGATTGATGCATCAGGCCCAGTGTAACACCTCGAATTTTTGTGTCCAATGATGTGTTAACACGTGTCATTTGATTACGCGTGGCATCCATGATAAATAAAGGACTAATTTTGACAAACCTTGAAAGTATATAAATTCGAGGGTTATAAATGTCAACAAGGGTATATATACTGTATAGTAACCCTAAATAACGCTTGTACCTTCAAACGAATAAATCATAGGTCGTACGGAAGCGAAACGCGGAAGAAAGTGAGAGATTACGAGCTACAGGGGTTAACTGTGTCAACATGTTTAATTATACCTCTGAGTGACCCTTTAACGTTCCCAAGGCTTCGTAACAGTATTATACGCTCACTAGAATATACTGTATAAATTCCGTGAAGTTCCGTCTTAAAACGAGAGAGTTATACTCGAATTCGTATGAGAAGGGTTAAAAGCGTCAACAGTGAAAGTTAAGGCTTTCCAAATAATTAATAAATTAACCGGGGACTTTATAATGCGGGTAAATAACACGAGGCCCCTATCGGTAAATAACCGAGGGCCAAACCGCAAAGTTACCCCTTCAAACCCGAAAGGTCAGGTAAATCATTACGAAAGATTTCGTTATTAATTACCAGGATTTCGTAATCATTTCAAAAGATTTTAAAAATCTGAAAAACAGGCCCCACGCGACCCGCATTGCATTTGTGGTTAAGTTGAGGCGGGCCGCGAGCCTCCTCTTTTACTCGCCTGGTATTTAAATCCCAGGCGGCCCGCATTAGAAACACATGGAAATCCAATGCGGGCCGCATTAGACGCCCAGATGCAGAAAGTTGTAACTACTTGCCTTTTGGAGCATTTGAACGACCAAACAACAATCAATGAGGCATGGGTGCCCCCTACTCGACCCATACACCTTAGGGACACCTGCCCATGATCCATGATCAAATGTAGGCTGAGTTGTGATGATCTTGAGGTCCTTTGAGCACTATAAATAGCAATGTTGAGGTTACAACATTCACACAACTCAAACACTTCCATCTGATCATTCCAAGAGCTCCCTAGCATTCTCTTCTGTTCCATAATCAAGATACAACTTCTGTAAGTCGTTCATAACCATTTTGGTCATACATTTCCATAGTTTTAGCCTATAAACACAACCGTCGTAACTAACGGTTGTCATTACAATAACTTGCAATTGGTTCAGTCTTATGACGAATCAAAAGTGGTTATGAGTTGGTATTGATGTGGGTAATAAACCTCTAAAAGGGTTCCCTCTGATCACCACTCTAACTATGTCAAATATCGAGTCAAACGCGCGGTTAAAAAGTCAACAGGAAGCTATTTTAGCGATTTATGCATAATCTGTAATGTATATGTTATGAAACCTGTTTTGACACTTATAAAACATGATAATAAGTATATAAACTTGTTTGCGCTCGTTTGAATCGACCATTTGCTATATTAACCCGGTTCGGAGACGAATGTCGCAAAAGTTTGACTTTTGCATTGACTTCAGTTCTGACCCGTTTTAGTGAGGTATAGATATACCTTAGGACTCTCTTAGGACCAGGTTACATGATGGTATAAACCTCTGTGATCGGTTCATGAGTTATCCGAGTCTTTTGCGCATTTCCGTCATTCGCCTAAAAGTTGACCGTAACGCCATTTTGAAAATAAAACGAGTATTTCGGACGCGTGAACGGACCAGAACCTTGCTTACTAAATTATAAGCATGTCCTTAAAGTTTCACGTCAATCCGAGGTCTAGAATGAGAGTTATGCTAATTAGCGCAATTTAAATAAACTTTATTAATTAACGGCGCAATTAGCATAACACCTATCTAAACCAAGATTTCGTCACCAAAACTTTTACCCACTGTATTAAAATAATATTTTGGGAATTTTAAAGATTTTTAATAATTTTTACCTCGCTCATAACCTGCGGTTATGGCTACGGTTCGGTAAATACCGAATATGCCCTTTTCGGCCAAAACATGAGTTCTACAAGGTCTTTTGACCCGATTCCAGTTGCTACTGATTTTAAATAATAAATAAAGTATTTTAAGCCTTATAAGCTGTTCGGGAAACTCAGATTTCCTGTAGAACTCGAAAAGCCCTTTTAAAGCCTTTAAAATGACCGAAAAGCCCCTACGGGGCATAATATTAACTTAAACTCGTTACGGACGTCACGGAAGGTATCCTACTGATACCACAACCCATTTAAGGCATATTGACTTAGGAAATAAGCGTACGACTCTCATGATTAACCGTTTCGCCTATTGCGCGCACGGTTCGGCTTATGAAACTAGTTTTCATAATTTAGCCGATACGGGTCAAATAATATCATTTGAACCCCAAAATCCAGAGTGTGAACCATTAACCCATATAAAACAAGTCTCTGAACTTGTTGGGACAGAATCACACTCCATTCTCGGTTTTCGCCTTTTCGCGCGATTAAACCATATCTATATATATCGGAACCAACCGGTCTAGGCTACGGCCATTGTAACGACCCGTTAGGATTCTAAGAGGTTAATTAAAACCTTCGTTCCAGATTAGGAGCCCCAGTAAAAGCTATCGGTGATTTAATCCAAATTAAGGAAATATACTTGCAAAGGTAAATACTTTAACTTATTTCCCCTATATGGGCTTGGGTTACGGTATATTAATACCGCTTGATTGAGCATTGTATTCTTCCATCGCTTAGGTGGTTAATTAAATAATATGATCGGCTCATTTAAACAGTTTTGTTTCTTATAAGCCTTTGGGGGTTTAATGACCGTTGTCCCGGATATCCTTGGCATCATTTTACGAAACGGCCACGACCATCGACATCCCGGTGTAGGCGTACACCCGGTATAAAGTGTCGACATTAAATTTAAAAGACGTAGCCGTTGGTTTTTATACTATGGTTTTACGCAATGTGGTGTGTCTATAAATCTTTAACCCGGCACGACCCGGGCTACTGAACGCATAAAAGAACATGTAAAACGTTCACAAGATTTTATTATAATTTTCCCAAGTTATAAAAGAGTTTGTGCCTTGTGCATTCAAATCAATTTTAATAAACATTTTCAAATGTGTCAGTTGAATGTATTTACCAGTGTAAACTGACGTATTTTCCCCAAAAAGATTAAGTGCAGGTGCTAGACGAAATTGGCTGGTATTAGCTGCCTAAGCATCACGAATAGTCTCGCAAACTCGATGCCGTATCTGAATGAACAATATTTATTTATTTTGATCCGCTGTGGATACATTCGACTTCTGTAATACATTTGATATTACAATCAGAGGTTGAAATATATTTATTTATCTTTAAGCTTCCGTTGTGCATTATATAATTGTGTGGTTTGACTATATTGTTGCCAACATCGTCACGGTAATCCCCCACCGGGCCCACCGGTGAGACACGTGGAAATCGGGGTGTGACAGGTTGGTATCAGAGCCAACATTGAGTGAATTAAACACTATCTTATTGTGTTTAATCTCAATGACACAATTGCACATACTTGAGTCTAGACAAGAACTTAGGACAAATTCGGATTGATACTCCTTTTTGTCTTTATTTTTCATTTCGATTTTTAATAAGTTTTGGAGCAGGAAAATGCCACCTGTTATATTCCGAGGAAGAGGAAGGGGAAGAAGAGGCAGAGGAGAAGTCGTGACACATCACGATAACGAAGCTGGACCATCTGGTACAAGACATCCTTCGATGACAAGGAGCGAAGAACCACAACGAAGGAGAGATCTCTACGAACCCGCGAGGCATTCCACCTCACACAGCTCGACGCCATCCTATCGGCACTCCTTTGGGCCAAACTCGGAAAATGATCCCAACAACCCACAACCTTCCTTCATACCTCTACAACGTTCGGTATCGACCCGGAATTATGACGACCCTACTCCATACTACATAGGTCAGTTTAATCCGGCTGACTACATACAGGAACCTTCAGGTTTTGTTCCACTAGGTCCACAAGACCACTTCTCTGAAGATCCCATGGAGGAAGATGAGGATCCAACTGAACCTGCTCGTGGTACGCCCACGCATCCGATAGAAGTCTCTGATGGGTCATCCTTCCATGGCACACCCTATCAGGGACCAGACAGTTTCCAAGCGTTGTTTGACCGACATGAGTAGTACTACACGCCACCTCAACAGACATCTCAACAACCGCGACATCCACAGGATCCCTCTGAGGATTCACGCTTTGAGGCAGTTACGCCACCACCTCCGCCACTGGCGCAACCAGTAATACCTGATCCGCCAAGGCGTAGGAGGACAAATGCTTGTATGTCTACACGAGGAGGAGGGGGTATCCACTTCAGCACTCCTCGACACTCTAGTAGTAGCCACTATCCGCCACTACAAGAAGAAGGACCTTCAAGTCCTATACAGGAGGCGAACTCCGCACCAGCTGCACAAAATTCGCCACCATTTGGGTATGACCAACCCATACCTGCTTACACGGGTCCAACGGCTTACAACCCGTTCGAACCGTCACAAGCACAATACAACTACGGCTATGAGCGCGACCCATATGTGGTGTCGGCAAGATATAATGCGCGCTACCCTGACGGAGCACATGGAAACATGGGACCACCGGACTACTCAGCTCATGGGTATCCAATACCTCCCAGACCTCCAGTTCCGCATCAAGCGCCACAACCACGTTTCTCTCCTCCTGAACAGGAAGAAATACTCCATCGACTAGATCGTGTGGAGAGAGAGTTCGAGGAAGAGAAGAAAAGCCACCGAGGATTTCTCAAAGGCTTAGCGAATCTACTAAAGGGCAAAAAGAAGAAACGTGACCATTAGCCCTTGATAGTTGTACTAATGTAATTTCCACTTTGAAATAAGTCCATGTGTGGACAACTTATCGTATTTCAGTCCCTACGTGGACTTATCTTTAGTCCTTGCATGGACATCTATCTTGTATTAGTCCCTGCGTGGACTTGTCACTTTTTTTTAAAAACCTCTATGGAGGTATGTACTATTTGAAGGACCCGTTTAGGGCAATATGTAATTGTATTTGAGATTTTGGAATGTATGTTATGAGTTTTGTTTTAATAAATATAAAATAAATCAACACCATTCCTTTTATATTAATCTGCCTATATAAAGAATCTTAAAAGGTGAAACCTAGCTTGGTGTCTTTTAAGATCCAGTCAAGATGGTACGACCTAATTGAAAAGATTCTGATTCCCTGTTAACCTCTGTACGCATGTTAACAATCATGGCAGATGTGATTCGTTAAAATCACGCACGTCATTCTTATACAATAACCCTTTAAGGATTTCAAAACCCAACTAAATGATTTATGAATCGTGGGTTAAATCACCAATGAAGGTGATCAATGATATTAAAGCATCCATTAGTGATGTAGTGCCTACGGGCCAACCTTATTAAAACATCCGTTAGTGATGTAGTGCCTACGGGCCAACCTTATTAAAACATCCGTTAGTGATGTAGTGCCTACGGGCCAACCTTATTAAAACATCCGTTAGTGATGTAGTGCCTACGGGCCAACCTTATTAACACATCCATTAGTGATGTAGTGCCTACGGGCCAACTCTATTAAAACATCCATTAGTGATGTAGTGCCTACGGGCCAATATTATTAAAACACCCATTAGAGATGTAGTGCCTACGGGCCAACCATATTAAAACATCCATTAGAGGTGTAGTGCCTATGGGCCGTAATAATTGTCATATAACGACAAAAGGCAGTGGTGGTCTATGACTCCCTGTCAGAAAGAGGTAAGAGAACTACGGTTCAAACCTCTATGCCTTTGATTCTCTGAAATCTCGGCTAATATTATAAAACATCATCATGATTAGGCTTTATGCCGCCAATACTATTTATATAGCTGAAATAGGATATATTCAATTCCTAATATTTAATGAAGTATAAGTTAACCAAATATGGTCTCTGTACCATGGTTGACAAATTGTCATAAAAGACAATAATATAATAATCTCCTGAATAAAATTTTGTTATCTTCTGTAACAGATTCAAGTTACAATGGCGGATCCCAACGGAGAAAATAGCCATACTAATGATGATGACTACGACAATACACCAGTGCATCTGACAGGCGCACAACTAAAGGCTCTGATTGACAATGCTGTTCAGGCAGCTCTTGATCGTCAATATACTGAGTCCCAAGGCAGAACCGTGTCAAAACCACCCTCTAAACCAAAGACACACTCCAAACCACCCTCTGAACCCAAGAAAGATGACGACAAACACTCGTCCACTGAGAACAGCGTTCACCGCGATAGAGAATATACTGATGCATCAAATGCTAAGGGTTGCACCTACAAATACTTTGTATTATGTAAGCCCCGGGAATTTACAGGGGAGAAAGGTGCTGTTGATTGCATCACCTGGCTAGATGAGATGGACACTATAGTGGACATCAGCGGGTGTGCAGCGAGGGATGTGGTGAAGTATGTGTCCCAGTCTTTTAAGGGCGAGGCCCTGGCATGGTGGAGGGCGTTGGTGCAGGCATCTGGTAAGTCTGCTTTGTACAAGATGACATGGGAGGAATTTATTGCTCTCATTAAGGAAAACTACTGCCCTCAGCATGAGGTTGAAAAGATCGAGGCTGACTTTGTGTCACTGGTGATGACGAACCTGGACTGCCAGGCGTATTTGACGAGTTTCAATACCATGTCTCGTCTGGTCCCGTACCTTGTGACCCCAGAACCTCGAAGAATCGCCCGTTTTATTGGGGGCTTGGAGCCTGCAATAAAGGCAAGTGTAAAGGCCTCTCGGCCGACGACCTTCAGGTCAGTTACTGACCTCTCCTTGTCTCTAACTTTAGACGCTGTCCGTCTGAGGACACTAAGGAACAAGGAGGCTGAGAAGAGAAAACGTGAGGATGATACCTCACGAAGATCAGGGAAGAAGCACCGTGGAAGCGGTGAAGGCAAAAGAGGGTCGGAGGCAAAGAAGGATGGGCAAACTGGTGAAAGGCCCTACTGCAAGATCTGCAAGAAGCCCCACTCTGGGAAATGCAGATTTGCATCAAACTCACAGTCGCAATCAAAGACTCCTTCCTGTGGACTATGCAAGTCCAAGGATCATAAAACTGTGGAGTGCAAGAAAATCAAGGATGCAACCTGCTATGGTTGTAATGAAAAGGGGCATATCAAGAGTAACTGCCCAAAGTATGCCAAGAAGGCGGAAGAGACAAAGAAGTCAAATGCGAGAGTTTTTCGCATGGATGCAAAGGAAGCGGTCCAGAACGACAATGTGCTTACAGGTACTTTCCTCGTAAATAATATATTTGCAAGAGTACTATTCAATTCTGGCGCTGATAAATCCTTTGTAGACCAGAAATTTTGCCAACTACTAAATATGCCTACCAAAACCCTTGATATGAAATACGAGGTAGAGTTAGCAGACGGCACGATAGAAACCGTCTCAACTATTCTAGAAGGATGTGAAATGTCCATTAGGAACTATTCTTTTCCTTTATCTCTACTTCCCTTCAAATTAGCGGGTTTTGACATTGTGCTAGGCATGGACTGGTTATCCCATAACCAGGCCCAAATCATTTGCGGCAAGAGGCAGATAGTTTTAAAGACTCCGAGTGGTGAATCGCTTACCATTCGGGGAGATACGCAGTATGGGTAACCGAGGACGTATTTATGCTGAAAGCTTCTAGATGTTTGAATAGAGGCTGTGTAATTTACATGGCTCAGGTGATAATTGAAGAACCGAAGCCGAAGATCGAGGATCTTCCTGTCATTTCTGAATACCCCGAGGTTTTTCCTGAAGAACTACCTGGTTTGCCACCAGATAGACAAGTGGAGTTCAGAATAGACATCATTCCTGGAGCAGCTCCAATAGCAAGAGCACCTTACAGGCTAGCTCCAACAGAAATGAAAGAACTGAGGACCCAGTTGGATGAACTGCTGGCGAAAGGTTTTATCAGACCTAGTTCATCTCCCTGGGGAGCACCAGTCCTATTTGTAAAGAAGAAGGACGGATCGATGCGGTTGTGTATCGACTACCGAGAGCTAAATAAAGTTACCATAAAGAATAGATATCCTTTACCAAGGATCGATGATCTATTCGATCAGCTGCAAGGAGCAAGCTACTTCTCGAAGATCGACTTAAGGTCGGGCTATCATCAGCTAAGGGTCAGAGATGAAGATATACACAAGACTGCATTTAGGACTCGCTATGGTCATTACGAGTTCCTAGTGATGCCTTTTGGGCTCACAAATGCACCGGCTGCGTTCATGGATCTCATGAATCGCGTCTGCAAGCCGTATTTGGACAAATTTGTCATAGTTTTCATCGACGATATCCTTATATATTCCAAGAATCAAGCTGACCACGAGAAGCACCTCCGTTGCATTCTCGAATTACTACAGCGTGAGTAACTCTACGCCAAATTCTCGAAATGTGAATTCTGGCTACGAGAGGTTCAGTTTTTAGGACACGTTGTGAGTGAGCGTGGTATTCAAGTAGATCCCGCTAAGGTAGAGGCGGTCATGAACTGGCAAGAGCCAAAGACGCCTACCGAAATCCGTAGTTTCCTGGGGTTAGCAGGATACTACAGGAGGTTTATTGAAAATTTTTCGAGGATTGCTGCGCCCTTGACTTCCTTGACCAAGAAGAAAGAAAAGTACATTTGGGGCCCAAAGCAGCAAGAGTCCTTCGAAATCCTGAAGCAAAAGCTGAGCAACGCACCTGTGTTGACATTACCTGAAGGTACTGATGAATTCGTGGTTTACTGCGATGCATCACACACGGGCATGGGGTGTGTTCTTATGCAGAAGGGCAAGGTGATTGCCTATGCTTCAAGGCAATTAAAGGTGCACGAAAAGAATTACACCACCCATGATTTGGAGTTGGGTGCCGTTGTATTTGCACTGAAGTTGTGGAGGCACTACCTTTATGGTATTAAATTTGTGATTTATTCTGATCACAAAAGCCTCCAGCACCTGTTCAACCAGAAGGAGTTGAACATGAGGCAGCGCCGTTGGATGGAGACCCTGAATGACTATGATTGCGAGATCAGGTACCATCCCGGCAAGGCGAATGTAGTCGCTGATGCCTTGAGCAGGAAAGAAAGGGTAAAACCTATACGAATCAATGCCAAGAGCATTGAAGTCAAGAACAATTTGATTGAGCGGATATTAGCTGCACAGCGAGAGGCTATGTTGGAAGCTAATTATCCTAATGAAAAGTTAGGAGTAACTGAGGAGCAGTTGACTCTTAGCAAGGATGGAATTCTTAGGCTGAACGGACGTATATGGGTTCCGATTTATGGAGGACTACGAGATGTTGTTCCCCAGGAAGCCCATAGTTCCAAATACTCAGTCCATCCTGGTGCAGACAAAATGTACCAAGACTTAAAGGCAAATTATTGGTGGATAGGCTTGAAAAAGTCTGTAGCCGCCCATGTAGCAAAGTGCCTGACTTGTGCTCAAGTCAAAGCCGAGCACCAAAAGCCGTCTGGCTTGCTACAACAACCTGAGCTTCCCGAGTGGAAGTGGGAATGCGTAACTATGGACTTCATAACCAAGTTACCCAAAACCAGGAAAGGAAACGATACAATATGGGTCATAGTCGATAGGCTGACTAAATCAGCTCATTTTCTACCCATCAAGGAGACGTATAGCTCCGATATGTTAGCCCAACTTTATGTTGATAAGATTGTAGCCTTACATGGCATACCTGTGTCTATTATCTCCGACAGGGATACTAGATACACATCTCACTTCTGGAAGAGTTTCCAGCAATCTTTGGGCACGCGTTTAAACTTTAGTACGGCTTACCATCCACAGACGGACGGTCAAAGTGAGCGTACTATCCAAACGCTAGAAGACATGCTTCGTGCATGTGCAATCGATTTAGGCGGTAACTGGGATAAGAATTTACCCCTGATCGAATTCTCCTACAATAATAGCTACCACACCAGCATAAAGGCTGCGCCTTTTGAGGCACTATATGGTAGGAAATGTAGATCGCCTGTTTGTTGGGCGGAAGTAGGGGAGGTCCAATTATCAGGACCAGAGATTGTTTTCCAGACAACGGACAAGATTGTCCAGATCCGGGAACGTCTCAAGGCTGCCCGTGATAGGCAGAAAAGCTACGCCGATCCAAAACGTAAGGATCTTCACTTCGAAGTAGGTGAAAAAGTGTTGCTTAAGGTATCACCCTGGAAAGGGGTGATGCGTTTCGGCAAGAAAGGCAAACTGAGTCCGAGATACATAGGACCTTTTGAGGTCATTGAACGGGTCGGGTCAGTCGCCTATAAGTTGAACTTGCCTGAAGAGCTCAATGGAATTCACAACGTGTTCCACACCTGTTGAAACAACTGGTGTTTCAACCACTGTTGTCATTACAGCAGATGTTGTAACATCTGTTGTCTTCTGCTTTTTGGCAGGAGGAGATGATGGAGATGTTGTTTTAGGTGGTCATGGTGGTGGTGGTAAGGCAGTGGTTGTAGTGTGTGTTATAGTGATAGCAGTTGTTGAAACAACTGAAGTACCAGCAGATGTTGATACAGCAGGAATTTCAGCAGCTGTTTGTATGGAGGTTTGATGTTGGTGGCTTTTGGATGGTGGTTTTGAAGTATGCTTTGTGAGTCTGGATGGTGTGGACTTGGGTTTCCTTACTTTTCTAGTAGGATTTCTTTTTAGCTCAGGATTTTGAACATCCTTTAGCCCAGAACAACCCTGCGCATTCAGCTCCATGTAAGCTCTTTTTTCTTCATTCCACCTTGACATATCCTTTGCCGCTCTATCTCTTTTTACACTTGCTACTCCTTCATCAAGTGCATTTTGAGTAACATCAACCTTCTTACCATCTGGCAAGGGAATTTTTCTGAGCATAGCATCCTTTTCTGGCTCAAGATACAGACCATTATCAATCCCTTTCTTCCTCCACTCCTGAATTTTCTCCCCCTTTTTGGCATTATCTGAGGGGAGTTCATCAATAAAGAGAACAGTTGGAGGAGCAGTGCCAATGGTTTGCAATAGATGGGCCTTTATAGCCTTAATGTCTGCTTGTGTGTTTTTGAACCTAGACTCCATTGTGTTTCTCAGCTTTTGGACATGTTTTTCATGTTGCTGATCAGCCATTTGTTGTTGTTGCTGGAGAAAAGGTTGGAAGAAGTTCAAGAGCTCATTTGCAACAGATGCTTGTGGAGCAAATGTTTGAGGTGGAACAGCAGGGGATTGCACCTGTTGTACTGTTAACAACTGTTGCAGCATGTCTTTGATTTCTGCAACCGAAGTATCCAGTTTTTCAACTCGTTTCGTCAATTCCTGGTATTTTAAACCATCACCCAACTTAATGGGATCATCTGATTTCCCACTAACAGTGGTTGTATCAGTGGTTGATGCAGGGAGTGTACTCCAAGTATCAACTACTGATGCCCCTTTGTCTTGGTACTAGGGTCTTCTTCCTTCAACACTTGATAATCTTTTGATGGAACCAGTGGTCAGAACAAACTCACTAGCAGATATCAGAGGTGTTATAGAAGGAATTGCCTCCAAGGAAGTCTTATTGATGTAACCACTGTCCAAGTGTAAACCAGTGGGTTCAGCCCTTGTAGTGGCTGCTTCACTTGGATTACCACCAAGAGTTACTTGTAACTCAAGGGGTGTAACCTTCTCAGGTTGTGTTGGTGGGTTAGCAAAGATTGATGCATCAGGCCCAGTGTAACACCTCGAATTTTTGTGTCCAATGATGTGTTAACACGTGTCATTTGATTACGCGTGGCATCCATAATAAATAAAGGACTAATTTTGACAAACCTTGAAAGTATATAAATTCGAGGGTTATAAATGTCAACAAGGGTATATATACTGTATAGTAACCCTAAATAACGCTTGTACCTTCAAACGAATAAATCATAGGTCGTACGGAAGCGAAACGCGGAAGAAAGTGAGAGATTACGAGCTACAGGGGTTAACTGTGTCAACATGTTTAATTATACCTCCGAGTGACCCTTTAACGTTCCCAAGGCTTCGTAACAGTATTATACGCTCACTAGAATATACTGTATAAATTCCGCGAAGTTCCGTCTTAAAAGGAGAGAGTTATACTCGAATTCGTATGAGAAGGGTTAAAAGCGTCAACAGTGAAAGTTAAGGCTTTCCAAATAATTAATAAATTAACCGGGGACTTTATAATGCGGGTAAATAACACGAGGCCCCTATCGGTAAATAACCGAGGGCCAAACCGCAAAGTTACCCCTTCAAACCCGAAAGGTCAGGTAAATCATTACGAAAGATTTCGTTATTAATTACCAGGATTTCGTAATCATTTCAAAAGATTTTAAAAATCTGAAAAACAGGCCCCACGCGACCCGCATTGCATTTGTGGTTAAGTTGAGGCGGGCCGCGAGCCTCCTCTTTTACTCGCCTGGTATTTAAATCCCAGGTGGCCCGCATTAGAAACACATGGAACTCCCATGCGGGCCGCATTAGACGCCCAGATGCAGAAAGTTGTAACTACTTGCCTTTTGGAGCATTTGAACGACCAAACAACAATCAATGAGGCATGGGTGCCCCCTACTCGACCCATACACCTTAGGGACACCTGCCCATGATCCATGATCAAATGTAGGCTGAGTTGTGATGATCTTGAGGTCCTTTGAGCACTATAAATAGCAATGTTGAGGTTACAACATTCACACAACTCAAACACTTCCATCTGATCATTCCAAGAGCTCCCTAGCATTCTCTTCTGTTCCATAATCAAGATACAACTTCTGTAAGTCGTTCATAACCATTTTGGTCATACATTTCCATAGTTTTAGCCTATAAACACAACCGTCGTAACTAACGGTTGTCATTACAATAACTTGCAATTGGTTCAGTCTTATGACGAATCAAAAGTGGTTATGAGTTGGTATTGATGTGGGTAATAAACCTCTAAAAGGGTTCCCCCTGATCACCACTCTAACTATGTCAAATATCGAGTCAAACGCGCGGTTAAAAAGTCAACAGGAAGCTATTTTAGCGATTTATGCATAATCTGTAATGTATATGTTATGAAACCTGTTTTGACACTTATAAAACATGATAATAAGTATATAAACTTGTTTGCGCTCGTTTGAATCGACCATTTGCTATATTAACCCGGTTCGGAGACGAATGTCGCAAAAGTTTGACTTTTGCATTGACTTCAGTTCTGACCCGTTTTAGTGAGGTATAGATATACCTTAGGACTCTCTTAGGACCAGGTTACATGATGGTATAAACCTCTGTGATCGGTTCATGAGTTATCCGAGTCTTTTGCGCATTTCCGTCATTCGCCTAAAAGTTGACCGTAACGCCATTTTGAAAATAAAACGAGTATTTCGGACGCGTGAACGGACCAGAACCTTGCTTACTAAATTATAAGCATGTCCTTAAAGTTTCACGTCAATCCGAGGTCTAGAATGAGAGTTATGCTAATTAGCGCAATTTAAATAAACTTTATTAATTAACGGCGCAATTAGCATAACACCTATCTAAACCAAGATTTCGTCACCAAAACTTTTACCCACTGTATTAAAATAATATTTTGGGAATTTTAAAGATTTTTAATAATTTTTACCTCGCTCATAACCTGCGGTTATGGCTACGGTTCGGTAAATACCGAATATGCCCTTTTCGGCCAAAACATGAGTTCTACAAGGTCTTTTGACCCGATTCCAGTTGCTACTGATTTTAAATAATAAATAAAGTATTTTAAGCCTTATAAGCTGTTCGGGAAACTCAGATTTCCTGTAGAACTCGAAAAGCCCTTTTAAAGCCTTTAAAATGACCGAAAAGCCCCTACGGGGCATAATATTAACTTAAACTCGTTACGGGCGTCACGGAAGGTATCCTACTGATACCACAACCCATTTAAGGCATATTGACTTAGGAAATAAGCGTACGACTCTCATGATTAACCGTTTCGCCTATTGCGCGCACGGTTCGGCTTATGAAACTAGTTTTCATAATTTAGCCGATACGGGTCAAATAATATCATTTGAACCCCAAAATCCAGAGTGTGAACCATTAACCCATATAAAACAAGTCTCTGAACTTGTTGGGACAGAATCACACTCCATTCTCGGTTTTCGCCTTTTCGCGCGATTAAACCATATCTATATATATCGGAACCAACCGGTCTAGGCTACGGCCATTGTAACGACCCGTTAGGATTCTAAGAGGTTAATTAAAACCTTCGTTCCAGATTAGGAGCCCCAGTAAAAGCTATCGGTGATTTAATCCAAATTAAGGAAATATACTTGCAAAGGTAAATACTTTAACTTATTTCCCCTATATGGGCTTGGGTTACGGTATATTAATACCGCTTGATTGAGCATTGTATTCTTCCATCGCTTAGGTGGTTAATTAAATAATATGATCGGCTCATTTAAACAGTTTTGTTTCTTATAAGCCTTTGGGGGGTTTAATGACCGTTGTCCCGGATATCCTTGGCATCATTTTACGAAATGGCCACGACCATCGACATCCCGGTGTAGGCGTACACCCGGTATAAAGTGTCGACATTAAATTTAAAAGACGTAGCCGTTGGTTTTTATACTACGGTTTTACGCAATGTGGTGTGTCTATAAATCTTTAACCCGGCACGACCCGGGCTACTGAACGCATAAAAGAACATGTAAAACGTTCACAAGATTTTATTATAATTTTCCCAAGTTATAAAAGAGTTTGTGCCTTGTGCATTCAAATCAATTTTAATAAACATTTTCAAATGTGTCAGTTGAATGTATTTACCAGTGTAAACTGACGTATTTTCCCCAAAAAGATTAAGTGCAGGTGCTAGACGAAATTGGCTGGTATTAGCTGCCTAAGCATCACGAATAGTCTCGCAAACTCGATGCCGTATCTGAATGAACAATATTTATTTATTTTGATCCGCTGTGGATACATTCGACTTCTGTAATACATTTGATATTACAATCAGAGGTTGAAATATATTTATTTATCTTTAAGCTTCCGCTGTGCATTATATAATTGTGTGGTTTGACTATATTGTTGCCAACATCGTCACGGTAATCCCCCACCGGGCCCACCGGTGAGACAGGTGGAAATCGGGGTGTGACACCCAGTCTGTTGTTGAGGCATATTCTCATGAACAGGTGATTGAGAAGGACTGGGTTGTGCCTGGTTCAAATCAATTGCATCCAACAAAAGTTTAGTTGGTGTGGGAATTATGGATGTGAAGCTGGGTGTAGTAAGAGAATTTGCCCCGGGCAGTGGGCTGTGGATGATGGAAACGAGTGATTCCAGAGCATCATAGAGTGGTGTCCCTTGTTGTACAACCTGTTCTCTTTTAGAAGAGACAGGAGGAGTTTCAGCTATGGTTTGAGATATTTGTACCAACTGCTGTGAGGAAGTAGCAGCAGTGGTTTGTTGTGACTTTTGTTTTGTCACAGGCAGTTGCTCTGGTATCTCATCCTCCAGAGTTGCCTTTTTGGTAGGTTTTGGGGGTTTTTGAGTTTTCTTTATCTGTGGCGTTTTGGTGATTATAGGTGTGGGTTTCAAAGCAGTTGTTTTGCTACCTTGATCACCTTGAGCAGTGGGCTCAGCAGCAGATACCTGAGGAGCAGTGTTTGCTGCTAAATTCTGCTCAGGCACCTCTGCTTGTGTTTTGCAAGGTGTTGACATTCTTGTAAAAGTTTCAGCAGTTAAGCTGTGCATTTGGAAAAATTCACCTTGGTTTATTACAGAAATATCATCCTTACTGAATTCTTTTCAAAATAATAGCTTAGAAATCTTGGAAACAGTAAGAATGATTTTGTTTCAACATTTTTAACCAAATCATTGAAGATTTCCTTGGAATAGTTAAAATTTTCTTCTTGTAGAATAGCATATCCCAAGTTTTGAATCTTCAATGGTATTTCATTAAAAGAAGTGGTTTTATTTGAAACACACATAAGGAGGGTATGGAATAAAAACCTTGTTGCAGGAGGGAAGAAACGTTTTTGTAAGGTATCCCTCTTCATCATTGTGTCTGCATACCCTCTTTTAATGAAGTCAATTTTTAACTCATTTTTGGGAAAAGAATTTTTACCTTCCTGATCATCGAGCTGAAAGACCTCTGATATGGATTGTGATGTTATTTGGACTGCTTTTCCCTGTAGAGTAGAGTTAATGGCTATGACATCTTCACCTTGTTTGTCAAGGGTACAATTTTTCCAAAACTCTCTCTGGGTTTGCAGGTAGATGGGAGCATCTGCTGTAAGCAAAGTTTTGTACTTTGATGCAGTGATCATATCGAGGATGGAATCGAAGGTATCTATGGTGCCGGGTTTTGTGAGAAGACCCAGAAGATTATGAGAGGGTTTGTGTGGAATTTCTGTGGGTGTAGCCTTTTGAGAGGCCCCTTTGGAAGATGATTTTGCGGAAGGCTTCGATTTAGTCATTTTTGGAGAAGACGATCGAAGAAATTTGTGAAGAAATTTGATGGAAAGTGAAGAAAACTGCTTTGAGAAGAGAATTTTTAAGAATTCAATTCGACAGTAAAACCCTGTTTGGGGTTGTGAAAGGGGGTTTTATGTAGAAAAAGTGAGTGCTGACGTGGCAGCGGTTACAAAAGGTCTGACCACTATGTACTGTCCACGTGCCATCCCCTGATGAAGCGAAGGACAGTACTTTTGTGAAAACTACTGGTGAAGGCAGTGGTTGCAACGGTAAAGAAGGACAGTGGATGATTTTTACTATCATTGGATAGCACAGCAGTGGATACAACACTGATTTTGAACAACAGTGCTTATCAGAAGTATGGGGGAACAGGGGATGACTTTCAGCAGTGGACAGACTTTTGAAGTAGAACAGACTTTTGAACTCATCAGTGGTTATGGCAGACTTTTAAGGATTTTAATGAAAATTTCATTTTTAGCTATTTTTAAGGATGGATTTTTGATTTTCTGAAAACATTTTAATGCTTTTATTCATAGAAAAACAGGATTTTGCCTGTTATTCCACGTTTAGCATGCCAATCCTAGAGATCAAGCTTTCAAAGGTGGATGTGTCTAATGCTTTGGTTAGCACATCTGCCAGCTGATCCTTAGTTGGTACATGATGCAGAGAAATCAAACCTTTTTCATAGCAATCCCTCACAAAGTGATGTCAGATGTCGATGTGTTTGGTGGTTGAATGAGACACTGGATTTTTGATGATATTTTCTGCTGCCAGGCTGTCCAGCATGAGTGGTGTCTTCAAGGCAGTGATACCAAAATCCAGTAACTGATTTTGAAGCCAGAGCAGTTGGGCTGTACAGCTTGCAGCAGCTATATATTCTGCCTCAGCAGTGGATGTGGAAACAGCTGCTTGCTTTTTGCTTTGCCAAGACACTAAGCAATTGCCTAGGAATTGGCACCCTCCTGAAGTGGACTTCCTTGTCTTGTCACATCCAGCAAAGTCACTATCTGAGAAACCTAAAAGCTCAATTTTACCATCAGCTGGATATAAGATACCGAGTGTGGGAGCACCTTTGAGGTATATGAATATCCTTTTTACAGCAATAAGGTTTGACTTTCTAGGGGGTGATTGGGATCTTGCACAGACACATGTTGCAAACATGATGTCTGGTCTAGATGCAGTTAGGTACAATAAAGACCCAATCATGCTTCTATATAAGGTCTGATCAACCAATTCATCCTTCACATCAGACATGACTAGTTTATTGGTTGCAATGGGTGTACTGCATGGCTTACAATCATCCATATCAAATTTCTTTAAAAGTTCTTTGGCATATTTGCCTTGATGGATGAAAGTGCCATTTTGCAGTTGTTTTACTGGGAGACCAAGAAAACACTGGAGTTCACCCATTGCACTCATTTCAAACTCAGCTGTCATGAGTTGCCTAAACTCTTCACACATTTTTTACATGTGCTTCCAAAAATGATGTCATCCACATAAATTTGTACAATCATCAAGTCCTTCCCTCTCCATTTTAAAAACAGTGTTTTATCAATTCTGCCTCTGGTGAAACCAATGGAAAGTAGAAAGGTGGAAAGAGTTTCATACCAGGTCCTTGGTGCTTGTTTCAGGCCATACAAAGCTTTATTCAGCTTGTAGACATGATTTGGATTAAATGGATCCTCAAAGCCTGGAGGTTGATAAACATAAACCTCTTCTTGAATCTTACCATAGAGGAATGCACATTTTATGTCCATTTGATATACCTTGATGTTGTGGTTGACAGCAAAGGCCAGAAAAAGTCTGATAGCTTCAAGTCTTGCTACAGGGGAAAATGTTTCATCATAGTCAATGCCCTCTTCTTGTCTGTAACCTTGAACCACAAGCCTGGCTTTATTCTTGACAACAATGCCCCTTTCATCAGTTTTGTTTTTGAAGACCCACTTTGTGCCAATAGGACTTACACCCTCTGGCAGTGGTACAAGCTCCCATACTTGTTGTCTTTTAAACTGTTGGAGCTCCTCTTGCATGGCTTCTACCCAGCTGTTGTCTTTTAGTGCCTCTTGGTACTTGACTGGCTAATGGAGTGATGAAAACCAGCAAAAAGACAAATGTTTTGGTATTGACTTCTTGTGAGCACCCCTTGATTGATGTTGCCAATAATTTGATCTGGTGGATGAGATTTCAAGAAGATTAACTCTCCCTGGTATGGAACAATGGCATTTTGTGGTGAAGGCTGCAGATGTGAATCATCTTAGCTAGCCACTGCTGGTGACTTTGATGATCCAGTAGTGGCTTCAAAAGGTGGTGGAATAGGAGGTAAAGTTGTGGACACATGCTGACTTTGATCCACTGTTTGAGGACTTTTATCAACAGTGTTTGATGATGTGGAAGCGGTGGTTAATGGGCTACTTTGGTCAACAACTGTTGAGGTAGCAGTGGTTGAGCTTTGACAGCTGTTTTGAACATCTGCTGCTCTTCCCATTTTGACAGACTTTTGAGGGATGATGATTTCATACCCATAGTCTGGTGTTAAATCCTCTGATGGACCTGCACTGTTAGTCTTGACAGCAGTGTTTTCAAAAGTGAATTTATCAAGATCAAACAAATCAGCAGGATTTGCTGTGATTTTCATTAATGAAAGTTCATTGAACTTTACATTCAAAGTCTCATCTACTACTTTGGTCCGTGTATTAAACACTTTGTAGGCCTTGGCAGTGGTTGAGTATCCCAGATGATAACCACAGTCTACTTTGGCTGTAAATTTTGAGATGGAATCCTTTAAATTCAAAATAAAACATGGGCAGCCAAATACTTTAAAGTATGAGATCAGTGGTTTGATTTTATACAGAATTTCATAAGCAGTCTTTTTGTGCCTGGGGTTGATTAAAACTCTGTTTTGGACATAACAAGCAGTGTTTACTGCCTCTGCCCAAAAAGTTAATGGCAAACTTGAATCTGCAAGCATGGTTCTGGCAGCCTCAATCAAAGTTCTGTTCTTTCTTTCAACAACCCCTTTTTGCTCTGGTGTTCTAGGGATGCTGTACTGCCTTACAATCCCTTTCTTCACACAGAAGGCATCCAACTCCTTATTTTTGAATTATGTGCCATTGTCACTCCGGAAGACTTTCACTGGAAGGTCAAATTGCTTTTCAACCTATGTCACAAAGTCTTGCAAAATGCCTGCAGTCTCATCTTTTGAGTGTAAAAAGAAAGTCCATGTAAACCTAGAGAAGTCATCAATAATAACCAAACAGTATCTCTTCTTTTTGAGACTCATGACTTGAACTGGGCCAAACAAATCCATGTGCAACATTTGCAAACACTGGGTTGTTTTGGACTCTTCAATGGACTTAAAGGAGCTTTTATGCTGTTTACCTTTTAAACAGAAAACACAATGCTCAGGACATGAAAACAGTTTTTGTGGTAGGCCTCTTACTAGAACAATTTTTGAAATTTCAGTGATTGTCTTGAGATTTGTGTGCCCCAGTCTCCTGTGCCAAAGTTCTTTCTCTTTGTTAGAGGTAGCTGAGAACAGACAGGCATCAGTTCTGGGACACTCTTTTGACATATCAACAACATAAACATTGCCACTTCTTTGAGCAACAAGTTTTGTTTTTCCAGATTTTATTATTGCTTCAATCTTTTCAACCATTTCTGGTCCAACAATCCTACAACACTCCTTTGTGAAGAATGACCCATACCCCTTATCACTCATTTGTGAGACACTCAGGAGGTTGAATTTCAGATTGTCTATCAGATTGACATTTTCAAATTTTACATTTCCAGACTGAACTGTACCAGACCCCAGAACCTTTCCTTTACTATTATTCCCAAAGGATATATCACCCCCTCCATGGATTTTGAAATCTTTGAGTAGGGCTTTACATCCTGTCATGTGCCTGGAGCCTCCACTATCTACATACCAAAGACTATCTAAGCATGCAGAAGCTCCCTGCACATGAAGTAAAAGGATTAGTTCATTAAGGTCTCCAAAGCCAATAAGGCTTTGGACGTGGTCTCAACAGTGTCTGGGATGGTGACAAATGTATGGACAGTGGTTAGCTCAGGGGTTTGAACATTTTTGTGAATGTTTTTCTCTAACCACTGTTGGGGGTCTTTGTAAAACCCGTGAGGATCTCAATGATATCAATCTAAACCTTGTGAGAGCGCGGAAATCAAACACAAGGTGATTCAAGAACTAATATTAAGATCAAACAATAAGCAATAAATAAGAAACAAACCGAAACTTGCATTCAAAGATAATCAATGACTGATACAAGATCTCGGATGGAACTCGGTTCCAATGCTTTGTGTCGCCTGACTTCTACTCGCAATCAACAACCCTTAATCAAGTGATCAAGGTTGTTTAAATACAAAACACATAGGGCCGAAATCCCTAAGCCCATGCGACACCTTTTCTAACTAGCCCAAACCACATTAGTTAACCCAAAACATAAAGAACTAGATAATTACAAGATCAATCCCTAGACTTTGCTAACCTACATGAATAAACATTCAGGTTCCAACAATCTCCCCCTAGGTTTATGCATGCAGGTTCTTCCGACTTCAGTTGCCTTGATTACCACCACTCATGTTGTCTTTATATCCACCAAAACCCTTCTTGTGAATATGCATGACAGAAGCTACTGCAGATGTCCAACCCTTAGCAATTTCCTCATATTTTTCAGTAGCTCTGATTTGGTTGCTTGCTAATACTTCAAGATCTTCAACTGCAAGATTCAATAAGTCGATCTGATCTACCAAACAGTAACTTGCATCACCATCACAAACAATTACCGCTTGACCAAGACGCTCATCATACGCCCAAAAGTGCAATGTCTTCAATGCCCCTTTTGGAATCTTTCTCACTAACGGAATCGTCTTTTCTTTATCAGTAGCTGGCCAGTGGACAATCTTCATTCGCTTGTTCGTATACGGATCCCTAATCCCTTTTGCAGGTTTAACAATAGAATCCGCTGTACGCATCGAGGGAAAACCTTTTGCAACTTCCCTTTTTAATCTCTCGAAGAATGCATAACCAGGACCATTAGGCTTATCATCCACATAAGGTTTATTTGTCAAGTCTGTCAAATCTACCTTAGTGAACGACTGAAATTGTCCTGAATGTTTGTACCATTCAACCGGTCCAACTTTCCTCTTGATCCACCATCTGTTACGATCATGATCATAACCCCAGCTGACTACACCAGATCGATTTCCTTTCTTATCGTAGAGAGTTTCACCAACATCCATTAAATGATGTGTAGCACGTGCATCTTCATCATCTGGATTAGCATTCTTGTTCTTCAGAATCACAAACTCTCTTTTCTTCTTCAACCTCTCTGCTTTAGCTTTCTCTGCTTCTGGATCAGTAACTCTTTCAAAGTATTTTTCCATAGCAGCACTCCTTTCAGCATTATCTTTCTCAAAAGCTTTCTTTCTGTTTTCGACATCTGTTGGATCAGAAAACTCTTGTCCGAATTTCTTTTCAAGCTTACCTCGCAGATCATAAACAATATTGAACAATAGGCTAACGTCTCCTTGCAGTTGCTCAATTTGTTGATCTTTCTTCACAATTGTGTCTTCAAGCTGAATGATCTTTGCATCTTTATGAATTGAATCTTGTTCAAGCACAACCAAACGTTTCTTCATTTCCCTCATGCTTATAAATTCATCATCATCACTAGAATCACTGTCAAAAGGCATTCTAAGTGGTTCTACAGGCCTTTTACCACTTGAACTGCTCGGTTCTTCATGAATAGTACCAGAAGGTCCAGCACTAACAATTCCAGAGGGCCCAGCTTCTACATGAGCTTCAACATTAGGCACAGCTTCATTTTGAATTTCAACATTCGTCATAACTGTATCATCACCTTGAGTATGAACACCAGACTCAAAGATATTCTCTGTAGTGGTGGTGGTAGCATCGTCAACATACGTTTCAAAATCGAAGTCATACAAACCTTCGGTATCATCAGCAACAGTCACGGATTGATCGTTTCCTTGTTCGATAAACATTCCGGGCCTAGGATCCCTCCTTTTCCTTTTTAACGGAATAGAATCAGAATCCCTTGGGCTTTCTTCTGGCTCTTCAGTTGATACTGACAGATTGGGAGGAGGATTTCCCATCGTGTCAGTCACTTTCTTTATCAGCATCGCCAAACTCTCAGCAGAAATCACTGGATTAACTGTAGAAACAGCATCAGCATTAACTTCAGGAGGAAGTTCTATGTTATCATCATCTGAATCACACGTAATCTCAACACCTTCATCGTCAGAGTTAATAGTGATACGCTCTGGCTCAGGCTCATTTTCAGCTCTCCTTTGAATGTCATGTTCTTCAGCAACAATGGCACGTGTAGGTACGGCTTGTGCCATGACTGGATTCTCAACAATGTCTTCGGTCTCTGCAAACTGACCAAACTTCTCCAACTCGATCAAACCTTCAAACTTTTTCTCTGTTCCCTTCTTCGTAGTGAGAGCACCAAAACACGAAGGGCCCATAGGCTTTAACTCCAGAGTATCACCAGATCTCTTCAATTCAGGATAACGCTCATTGAGAATCATTTGCACAAATCTAGGATACATAAGAAACTTATCCTTTCGAAGCCCAATAGCATTTCTCTTCATCGCTTCCAGAACATATCTTGAATAGTTAAACGGCTCATTAGTAATCACGCAAATCAATGCAGCCGTCTGTGTTGTGTTTAATTGATCAATTCCCCCTCGGTTTTCTGTCATGCACAACAGGAACATGTGCAATAATAAACGCCAGTATGGATGAACAAACTTCTTAACCAAGGGAGGAAATTTTCCTTCATAACTCAGTCGTGGCAAAATTTCTTCAATGGTTCCAGCAGCAAGCTCGATTGGATCCGTTTCCTGATCATTGAACTTCAACACATCCCTGATAGTCTGCTCCGTCACAATAATCTTCGTCCCGTCGATCTCAGCAGCTATAGCTCCTTTTCCTTCAATGATTTCCACCTTTGCAGTCTTCCAAAAATCTCGAATGAGGCTTTCATAAACGACCGGATTTTCACGAAGAGCGTGAGCAATACGGCATGTACTTAGGCCTTTGATCAATGACGTGAACAGCTGCTTATGCTTCACAGGTGGAGGTGCCAAATATGCTACTTGATTGTGAGACGCGATAAACTTTAAGTCCATTTTTCTGCACACCACACAAAACGTATAAGTTTCCAATAGCAACAGTGATAAAAATTAAAAATAAAACAAACACTGGCACTGTTCATTCGAAACCATGAGTCGCAACCAGGAAAACTGAGTCGCAACCATGAGTCGCAACCAGCCAAAATGAGTCGCAACCAGCAGATTGCGAGTCGCAATCATAAGTCGCAACAAGCCAAAATGAGTCGCAACCATGAGTCGCAATCTTGAGGTTGCGAGTCGTAACCACTGGTTTCGAGTCCTGTTGTTCATGATTGCGAGTTAAAACTTCATCGGAAACTTCAAATATGCATCGGAAACATCATCGGAATCATCAAATCTTCATCGGAATCTTCAAATATTCATCGGAATCTTCAAAAGATATTCAAAATTCCTGCAAAACTTGATCAATGACGTCATTTTACCTGATGATGATCTAATCGGATTGCGAGTCGCAACCGGAAGTGAGTCGGAATCGTGATTGCGGCCGGAATAATGAGAGAGTTTTGAGAGGAGATTGCGAGTGAATAATGGAATATGACTCGTAATCACCCCTTTTATACTCAACAGTTTTCCATGGGCCCATGTCTTATGGGCTGGGCCTTATGGATTTGGGCTCAAGTTAATTTTTCAATAAATATTTTCAATAAAGCCCAATTCAAAAATCTGATTTAATAAAAATTACCCATTAAACCTTTTGAGCATTTGTTTGCAAAACAAAACCTAAAACAAAATTAAATAATAAATTATTATTTACAAAAATAAAACAGGAAATTTGCATAGATGCTCAGGGATCAAATCACAGGGTTTCGGGCATGACTTCACTTATCAACACTGATCTACTAGAGGATGATCTAGACGATTGCCAGTATATTTGTCCTCTTAAACTCATCTCCCTAGATCTTTTCCATATAACTGCCTGTATCTCTTTTTATCATGTTTTGATATTTTTAATAATGAGCACCCAAACAAATACTAATCAAATCCTGGAATTATGCACAGCTCACTCTATCATGCAAGCAGTTTCCCTACCACATATTTCACAAGTCCAATCCAAATTTCTGAAATCTTAACTGGGAATAGGTTGAGAAAAGAACAGAATAGATCTTAGATTGAGATGATATAATATACAGATCAAATGAGTTTTCTCAATTTGATATAGGTTTATTGGGTTTCTTTTGGGCACTAGAGGGCCTCTTTCGGGTGTATTAGATCTACAGCGCGACAACGTACAGCTAGGTCAGCATGTATCTGGATGCAGCAGAAGCTGACGTTGCCTAGCACCTCCAGGTCAGCATGTATCTGGATGCAGCAGAGGAGGTACACGACTTTTCAGAGAAGATTTCAGAATCAGATCAAAATTGTGTGTATCGGGAAAAGTATACAAACATTCAAATAGACATAAGCTAATTCCAAGTGATTTTCTTTTCTGAGGTCATGTACTAGTTTAGTTCTGAACAGAAAACAGCTATTGTTTCCAATCTTAAGGATAAAGCCTACCAACACATCATACTAGAGTCACACTATTTCGATACTGGTCTTACATGAGTCAGCCCTTAACCATAAAGTGAAAATTCATTTCATTTCCCAGTCCAGCCACACTACCTGTTGAAACTCTTTTTGTATTTTTCGATTTTTTAATGTTTTTGTATTTTTCAATTTTTCTCCCCCTAAATTTGTGCATAAATAAAAACTACCTAAGAATAGAAAACTTTATGAACAAATTTACCTACGAAAAACAAAAACATGCTCAATCAGTAAAACGGATCATTTTTAGAAAATCCACAAGCACTCTGAATTTCGAGCTGCTGACAGGTTTGGTGAACAAATCAGCAGCATTTGCATCTGTGTCGATTTGTTCAAGAGTAATCAGACCTCTGTCAAAGCAGTCTCGAATGAAATGAACTTTAATATCAATGTGCTTGGTTTTGGAGTGGAAAACAGGATTTCTAACAATTTGTATTGCAGCATCATTATCGCAGTAAATAGTAGTGTTAAGATAAGTCAAACCATAATCCTGCAATTGATGTTGCATCCACACCACCTGGGAGCAAGAAGCAGAAGCAGAAGCAGCAACATACTCAGCTTCAGCTGTGGATATCGCCACCGTTTGTTGTTTCTTGCACTGCCAAGAAATGAGCCGATCACCCAAAAATTGACATCCCGCATAAGTGGATTTCCTGTCACTGTCAGTACCTCCAAAATTGCTGTCAGAGAAAGCAAACAAGTCAAAATTTGAATCTCTCGGATACCACAGGCCAAACCGAGGTCGGCCTTTAAGATACCGAAAGATCCGTTTAACAGAAATAAGATGAGAAGTTTTAGGATTAGCCTGATAGCGTGCACAGTTGCAAACAGCGAACATGATGTCCGGACGGCTAGCTGTGAGATACATCAATGACCCGATCATTGACCTATATTGACGTTGATTTACAGACTCTCCTTCTTCATCTTCAGTCAATAATGGTCTCTCAGCCATAGGTGTTTCAGCAGGCTTTGCGTCCGTGAATTTGAACTTTGCCAGGACATCATCCACATACTTCCCTTGATGAATCAGAATTCCTTGTGAACTCTGCTTGACTTGTAGACCCAAAAACAGTGTCATCTCCCCCAGAGCACTCATTTCAAACTTTTTCTTCATAACTCTCTCGAACTCCTTGCACAGATCCTCGCTTGTAGATCCGAAAATGATGTCATCAACGTAGATTTGAACCAAAATTTGATCACGTCCTACCCTCTTGATAAACAGAGTCTGGTCTATGGTGCCACGCGTATATCCATGAGCCAACAGATGCTCTGTTAGGGTGGCATACCAAGCTCGAGGAGCCTGATGTAATCCGTACAACGCCTTGTCTAACTTGTAGGCGTACTCAGGATGATCTGGATGCACAAACCCTGGCGGTTGCTCGACAAAAATTTCCTCCTTCACATCTCCATAGAGAAACGCGGTCTTGACATCCATCTGATAAACAGTGAATCCCATGTACGACGCGTAAGCCAAAAAGATCCGGATGGCTTCAAGTCGCGCAACCGGAGCATATACTTCATCATAATCTAGACCTTCGATTTGTCTAAATCCCTGAACCACCAGCCTTGCTTTGTTTCGAACAATGACACCCGCAGAATCCTGCTTGTTTCGAAAAACCCATCTAGTTCCAAGCTTACGCTTTCCTGCTGGCAACTTGACAAGCTTCCATACTCCAAGTTTTTCAAACTGGTTCAGCTCTTCGTGCATAGCATCTACCCAGCCAGGTTCCTGCAAAGCTATATCAATGGTTTTAGGTTCGATTTGAGAAAGATAACAAGAATATAAGCAAGTGTTAATGGTTCCTGATTGACTCCTGGTCAAAATTCCTGCATTTACAGGACCAATCACATTTTCGATTGGGTGATTGCGTTGAACGCTCGTCGGTATGGCCAAATCAGGTACAGTCTCCTCTGCAGTGGTGGTGTTGCTACACTCCCCCTCATCAGGTGCACTTGTAGTGTGAACTACAGGAGAAGTGACGGTACAATCCTCAGGAATTGGATCAGGAAACATTGCAGAGTCACTGGTTGATGCACCTTCAGGGGATTGATTGACCATCGGTGTCGGTGTAGGATGTTGCGTGAACACCATTCCCGGTGGATCAACAGTATGATGCTTCACATTTTCTTGCATCTGTGCTTCGTCCTCAGTATCTTCAAATGACAATGGTTGTTTGGGAACTGACTCACCTGCAACTGAAACATCACTTGACAAAATGTTAAATGATTTAAACAGAGCAGAATAATCATATAACCAATCTGGACCGACTCTAGCGTCCGTAGCATTCTCTTCAAGCCATTCGATGTTGCACGCCTCAACAACTTTTCTAGTTACTTTGTTGTATACCCTATAAGCAGAGCCTTTAGCATATCCAACAAAGTAACATTCGTCACCTTTGACTTCAAACTTTCCATTTGAGTCCATTAGTAATAATACACATGGACAACCAAAAATACGAAAGTGTGAAACCGAAGGTTTACGTCCTTCCAGAATCTCATAAGGGGTTTTCATGTGACGTTTATTTACTAAAGCATGATTCTGGATATAACAAGCCGTGCTAACAGCTTCGGCCCAAAAGAAGCTAGGAAGCTTTGAATCAGCCAGCATGGTACGTGCTGCCTCAATTAGAGTACGATTCCTTCTTTCAGCCACTCCATTCTTTTGTGGAGTGCGAGGCGCACTGAACTGTCGATCAATTCCCTTTTCAATGCAGAACGTATCCAAAGTAACATTCTTGAATTCTGTCCCATTGTCTGATCGAATAACCTTCACCTTAGTACTCGCTTGATTTTCAGCCAATGTAATGAATTGTTTCACCAGTGCAGCAGTTTCGTTTTTGTGACTGAGAAAATACACCCAAGTGTAGCGAGAGTAATCATCGACGATTACTAGACAGTAAGCTTTCTTCCCGATACTCAGCACATTCACTGGACCAAAAAGATCCATGTGAAGTAGTTCGAGTATAGCTTTTGTTGAAGGTACTGGTTTAGTCTTGTGAGGTTTTCGATGAGCCTTTCCTTTCGCACAAGCAACACACTTTTCCACCAACATGAAATCCTTAATCGGAAGATCTCGTACCAATTGACCTTTAGCTAGACGATTCAGATTTTTCATATTCACGTGCCCAAGTCGACGATGCCACAAAAGACCATCATGCTCTGAAATCTTCGAAAATAAACAAGTGATCTCTTCACACGGTTTCTTGTTCATATCAATGACGTAAGCATTTCCTTTTCTTTCAGCTGTCATCAAGAACCAGTCTTCTGGAATAACAATCCCAGGCTTAAGAACATGACACCCTTTCTTCGTAAAATGAACTGAATTCCCTCTATCACAAATCTGCGAAATACTTAACAGATTGTGCTTCAGTTCTGGAACATAATTGACATTTTCAAAGCTGAGAACACCGTTTTGAACAGTTCCTTTCAAAGTGATTCTGCCAGATTCACCTCCCGCAAATGAGACATATCCACCATTAAATTCTTTGACATTCACAAGTTGGGATAAGTCTCCTGTCATGTGCCTGGAACAGCCACTATCCATGTACCAGAGGCGCACGGTAGTCCTCCACAGCTGTTCCTGCACGAGTAGCGGGATTAGTTAGATTTAGGAACCCAGCCCATAGTGGATCTGGGTTTTCCTTGAGCATCGAAATACGTTACCCTCTGCCAAACTAAATTGTCTTTATTTAAAAATTTTGATGAATTCGCATTGGCAGAATTTTTATGAAGTGTATGAGGCAAGTTGGAATGCACGACTTTAGATTTAGGTTTCCAATATTGTTTAGACCAGTTGTTAGCATAATTACCAAACGCCTTAAATCTGTTTTCTGAAAAATGATTTTGCTGATTTTTATGTCTACGTTTGGCTGCATTCCAATCTTGATCAGAAGGCCTGACCCTACGATGGTCGTTCTTCATTGTCTTAGACCTATCAGTCTTCATTGACTTAGAAGGACCAAATCGATTTGGTTTGACTTTCTGATGTTGTGCGTGTTGAGTTTTAGACTGCACAGAGGAAGACAACGAAACACAGTTTCTGGCAATGTGCCCGGCTATCCCACAATTGAAACAAATCTGTCGTTTCACTGTGGAAGAGTTTTGATGATTCACAGTGGCTGCGGGTCTTTTGGGTCTTGAAGATGGAGCTTGCTTGTTCTGTTTTGATTGACTTGCTTGTGCCTTCCCTGAGCTTGTAGATACCTGAGGATCAGAACTAGCACTGGCACAAGCATGAGAATCTGAAAAAGTAGAGTTTTCATTTTTTACTGTTTCATGAAAATCATTTTGATTAGGTGTTTCAGATGTTGACTTATGATTTTCTTCACAAGTATTTTCTTTCAAACTTTCATTTAAGAAAACTTCTTTCTCGTTTTGCAAATCATTTTGAGTTTCAGTCTCGATCGAGGCTGAGACGTCATCAACAAATAATGACTCCTTTCTATCGTTGCCATCCAAAGAAGTTCCATCAGATTCATCAGTAGAAATGTCCACTGAATTTGATTCACACGAAAAATCAGTGGGTGATTGGTTTTCTTGTGAAGCATTTTCAGTGGTTTCACTGAAAGTGTCCTGAGGAACATCGTTGGTCACACTATTTTCACCTTGAGAATCAGAAACATTAGAATCACAATTTTCAGCAGTTGCAAAACATTCATCATCACACGCATTTTTAAAAGGTTCATCACAAGCATTTTTAAAAGATTCATCACAAGCATTCACTGTTTTGCCCAAAACATCAGGCCCAAAAGAAGACGAAACATAACTATGAAATGAGTTCAAAAACGCTTGTCCAAACACACAACCAGAATTAGTATTATCAAAAGAAGTTTTAGAAGAATCAGATTCTAAAACTTGTTCACTTCCAAACACATCTCCCCATATCACTTCAGGTACTTTATCTGCACATGACGAAGAACTGTTAGGATCAAAAGTACCCTTTGACACAAAACACGTCTCTGGTTTTACCTGTTCTTCAGCAAGTTTACCATTAATTGAGGACTTACTATTTTTGGAACCTTCAACATTCACTGAGGGCTTATTATTTTTGGGTCCGTATGTCATTTTACTTTCATTCAGCATCTCCTCCTCGGTCATAGGTAAATATGTGTAATTGTTATTGTACGGAGGAGGAGTCTGATTATAACCCAATCCCGACCCTTTCTTTTTAGAGTAAGCCAATTGTTGATCACAGAGATTTTTGACTAATTTACTGGAGGAATCGAATTTTTTAATGTTTAACTGATTAATTTGGTATTTATCCCTAACATTCTCCAGTTCCTTAGTCACCTCACACAGTTTTTCTTTAACTATGATGAGTTGGGCCGTGGCTACACTAACATCGTCTTTGAGTTGGACGATATCCTTACGCTGAGCTTCGATTTTCTCTTTGAAAAGTTTTTCATTTTTCGTTAAAGTGAAGTTTTTGCGTTTAATTTCATTATAGTCTTCGATTAGCTCAGCGTTATGGATTCTATAGGCCTCAACTCGTTCCCTACATTCAGAAGTGCAGAAAACAGAAATTACCTCTTCTTTAGTGAGACCTTTGACAGGTGCTGACAGGATTTGAGTCATGAAGGCGAAGTTTTCAGCTGACGACTCCTCCTCCTGTGCTACCTTCACATCATCATTCACCGAATCGTTGCTGGCCATGAAAGCGATATTGCTTGAGTTGGCTTGATTTTCAGGAGCTGAGATGTTTAGTCTTTCTATCTCTGAACTCCAGTCAAAAGGCGAATCAGGCTGAACCACCAAAGCTTGGGCCAATCCCATAGGTTGTGGGCTTCCACTGTTGACATTATCAGCAGGCACACCAGTTGTAGTCACAAGAGCTCTTTCTCGATTGGGCGTAACAGGAGCAGCAGGCTGAGCTGGAGGTTGTTCACCATTCACCTTGGGTTTCGTGCAATTTCTAGCTAAATGACCCTGTTCATGACAATTATAGCAACGAAACTCAAATGGCATCTTTGCGGGGCCCGAGAACGTAAGACCTTGCCATTTGTTTTTCCCTGTTTTCCTCACAAAGTTTTTAGCTCTAAAAGCCGCCATAGCCATCTGCCACGTGATATCCATTTCTTCCACATCTTCTGGATGAATTTGATCCAAATCATCCATGGAAAACTTAGGAGGACCAAGGTTTCCCGAAGTAAAGGCATTCAAGCAATTTATGACTGAAGCTGCAATTTCAAGATTTTCTTTTGACTGTTTTGAGAAGAAGGCAACCATTTCATTGCTCGCAACAGAGGCAGAAGGTGCAGCAGAAGCCTTTCCAGCACTAGTAGGGGAAGCCTGAGTAGAGGACCCTGAGTTGTAGACATTTGCTGAAGTGGGAGCAGGTTTAGCAGCTGTAGCATTGCGAAACATCTGGAATCCTCCTTGAGACAGAAGAGCTGTGTTACTGTCACTGGATGTGGTGGGAGCTATTGAGAACCCGGCAGCCAGCATGCTGTTCTTGTAGTTAGTCTCTCTCTGCTTATCATCCAATTCACAAGCTTTGATATGCGAGATCATCTCAGACAGGGTGCATCTTGCAAGATCTTTGGTTTTCTTGATCATAGCAACATGATGATCCCAACTCTTGGGCAATGCATTGAGAAGTTGTCTGTTGGTGGATGCGTTTGTGGTATGAATTTCTTCCATTTGCATTTGAGTCACCAGCTTGACAAACCTTTGGATCTGATTATCTACTGTTTCACCATAAATATGGTTGAAATTGTTGAAGTTTTGTTGCAGCAAGTTCCTTCGACTCTCTTTCATATCTTCATTACCTTCATACACTTCTACCAGAGAATCCCACAGTTCCTTGGCAGATTTGCAGGTGCGAAAGCCCATAGCAATATTAGGACCTAAACCCATGGTCAGATAGGAAAGAGCTCTATCATCTTCTTCAACAATGAGCATATCATCTTCAGTGTATTGATCTCGAGGCTTCTTTATTTTAACATCAGGTTCTGTAGGGCTTTCCATCATAATCTCCCTAGGTCCTCTCAAGATGCTGCGCCATAGCTTGTAATCTTTAACTTTCAGATGCTGTTCAAAGCGCCACTTCCACTCGGGAAAGTCATTGGCATCAGTTAATCTCGGAATACGTGTTGTGGTTCCTAGCTTTGAATCCAGTTCTTGTTGTTGAGTTAGGGCAGACAATTCACTGTTGTTGGTTGACATGGTTAATTAATCAGTTAATTAATTAATTTTATTAAGTCCAAAATCAACAGTCCAAACGTCCGTAACACAATGTCGTTGCGAGTCGAAACGTGGTTGCGAGTCAATTTTCTGATGGTTGCGAGTCGTAACTGGAATGGTTGCGAGTCGTAACAAAACCGAAAGAGCCGAAACCACGGTTGCGAGTGGAGACCAATTCTTTGGTTGCGAGTCGTAACTAAGGCAGGATGAACCGAAACCAGCAGAGGTTGAGAGTCGTAACTGAAACGTGATGAGCCGCAACTGGGTGATTGCGAGTCGTAACCTGCAAAACAATAAGTGATAAGAACTGTTTACTCGCAATCCCGACTTTTCAGCAATTTCCAAAATTCAAAGATATTGTAATCTTTGAATCTGTTGAACCGATATCCCGAAATTTCAGCAAACACCAATACTGAAATCAACAAACCAAAATCAGTGATTTTTCAATAAATTTGTCAAGTACAGTTGATAAAAGTTTCTGCAAAACACTCAACAAATCGGATTAGTAACATATGAAGGTTCTTGAATCCGAATGATATCAAAACCGAGCCCTTGAATGGCTTCAATGGCTCTGATACCAATTGTAAAACCCGTGAGGATCTCAATGATATCAATCTAAACCTTGTGAGAGCGCGGAAATCAAACACAAGGTGATTCAAGAACTAATATTAAGATCAAACAATAAGCAATAAATAAGAAACAAACCGAAACTTGCATTCAAAGATAATCAATGACTGATACAAGATCTCGGATGGAACTCGGTTCCAATGCTTTGTGTCGCCTGACTTCTACTCGCAATCAACAACCCTTAATCAAGTGATCAAGGTTGTTTAAATACAAAACACATAGGGCCGAAATCCCTAAGCCCATGCGACACCTTTTCTAACTAGCCCAAACCACATTAGTTAACCCAAAACATAAAGAACTAGATAATTACAAGATCAATCCCTAGACTTTGCTAACCTACATGAATAAACCTTCAGGTTCCAACAGTCTTGGCCAATCACCTGTTGATAACCAAAAGGATGCCTGTTCACTTTTGGTTTAGAGGGCTTTTTGTAAGCCTCATAAACATGTGGGATCCTTTGGTATGATGGTTGTCCTTTACCTCTCCTGAATTGATTTCCAGGAGGTGCATCAGTCACTTGAACATCTCTTTGAACAGATGTTTGATTCAGCTGTTTTGTGACAGCTGTTTGGACTGGGACAAACAGTGGTTGTTTCTTGGTGAATTTGACAGATGATGCTGATGAACTTAAGGATGTTTTTGCAATGTACTCATTCTTTTTCTCATCAAAGTTTTTGAGATACACACATTCCTTAGTTTTGTGGTTATTTTTACCACAGATGGTGCAGCTTTCAGCAGGTACAATGACACTTGTTTTGTTTAGATCATGTGCTTTTAGATGAAAACAGTCTTTTGTTAGATGATTCCTTTTTTCACAAAAGTCACAAAACAGGTTTTTAATCTTTTCTCTCTTCTTCCTTTTCTCAGATTCCTTTGCAACAGAGTTTTGAACCACTGTTGGGATATCTTTGATAGGAATGATCTTTGCTTTTGGAGCTTTAACACCATCAGTGGTTGTGAAATCCATTGGTTTGAAGTTTTCCAGGATGTCACACTCATCAGACCATGTGGGTTTAAATTGATATTTCTCAATCTCCTCAAAAGTTGAGGATCCCACAAATCTTTCCAGAGTATTTTTGTTACCAAGTTTGTCGGTTATTTTAACCTCTTGGCCATTCTTGTTGGTTGGAATTATTTCAGTTGAACCAGCTTGATTTTCAGCAGTGTTTACAAGATCATCATATTTTCTCTGTCCTATACCAAACTTGACATTGCTTTCAAGCTGTTTTGCAAGCATAACCTCATATCCTTTGCAAGATTCCACCAATCTTTCACAGATGATCTGGGTGGACTCCAACTCCTTTTTGCAAACTTGGTATTTTTCTACCATAGTTTGGAGTTGAGTTTTGGTTATGCTCTGCTCTTCTTTGAGACTGCTGATCACTTTATCTTTTTCAGCCAATTTGTTTCTAAGTTCTTTTAATGACTTTTCAAATTTGACTTCATCAGACAAGATTTTATCCTTAAGGTTTTCATTTACCTCTTTAATGTTTGCAAATGCAATAATACATTTGTCTGAACACAGTTTTTCAAGAACTTGAGGTGTTACCTTGGCAGCAGCCATCATGGCACAATTACATTGATGATCACCTTCTTCATCAGCTCTCCCTTCTTCCTCACCAGCTTTCTTCACTTCTTCTTTCCCTTTATCTTCTTTGGACCAAGGGTCAGACAGTGGTTCAATCAGGGTTTCTGAATTTTCTCCCAGCAGTAGTTCACCAGCAACTGCAGTAACCACTGCTTCAGCAACTCCATCCACTATTTTAGCACTTAGCTGTTCACCTTCAGTTTCTACCCCTTCTGGTATTGACTCTAATGCCATCAAACAAAAGTTATTATCAAAAGTATCATTAGAAGCATAGAGAGCGAAATTTTCATCACCAAGTTCATCAGGCATGCTGCTCCAATCAACAAAGCCTTGTGTGAAAAAGCTTTGCTGATCTGGTTGTGCCACTGTTGGAGCAGCTTGTTGAGGTGCAACAGGTTGCACCTGTGCCTGAGGAACAGGGGCCTGAACATACTGAATTTGTGGAACAGTGGTTTGAACATAATGCACAGGCACAGGGGTTGCAGCATAGTGAGCAGTGTTAACATGTGCTGCAGGGGTATATTGGGTATAGTGCATAGTGTTTTGTTGTTGTGGTCTAGGGTTTGAGCTAGGATGAGTAATTATTGGACCAGTGGTTTGACTCCTACATTCCCTAGCAAAATGACCTAGCCTATTACACTTGTAACACTTAATTTTTGACTTATCCAACCCCACCCTTAAATTCCCATGAAGCCCTGGGAATTTTCTCCCTGTTCTTTTGTAGAATTTGCTTGTTCTAACACTAAGCAAAGCCAATTGATGCAAAATGTCCATCTCTTCTAAGTCAGTGGGATCAAAATGTTGCAAATCATTGAGTTCAAAGCACAAGTTATCTGACATCTGGTTTTCACTATTTGCAGTGAAAGCATAATTTGCAGAGGATCAGAGTTGTTAAAACCAGCAGTTATGTCAATAAACTGATCAAAACTTTGATCCTTACTGCTGCTACCAGATTCTTCCTGAACAAAAAGAGTTGTGCTGCCAAATGAATAGTCATCTGCAACCTTTCCAAACTCTTGCAACCTCCTTTTCTGGTTTATCTCCCTTTCATAGGTCAGGAGTCTACCATGGAGTTGGGTCAGGGTCAGATCCTTGAACTCAGCTGAATTTCTAGTAACAAATGCAATTGTGTCCCATTTTTCAGGTAGTGATCTAAGAAACCTGCTATTTTGAGTTGCATTTGAAAATGTAACTTTAACAAGCCTTAGTTCACTAATGAGACAGCTAAAACGCTTAAACTGTTGGGTTAAGGATTCACCCTTGATGTGACAAAATGTTTCATACTGCTGATTCAGAATTTCCCTGTTGTTTTGAATAACCTCTTCTGTTCCCCCCAAATTGTTCCTTCAATGCATCCCACAATTCTTTGGCACTGTTACAATGTAACAAGATTTCATTGGGTAATGCAGAAGCTATGATGCTAAATGCTTTGGCATCGAGTTCGAACTTTTGAAAATCAGTTTCAGTATAGTTTTCAGTTGGTTTAGGGACGAACTTCTTTGTATCCTCAGCACTTGGCACCATAGGAACATGGGGACCAAAGACAACAGACCTCCAACATCCAGTATTCTGTTGAGCAAGGATGTGACCCATCCTTCTCTCCCAGATGTTGTATTCATTACGTTTAAGCGTAGGTGGTTTGAAAAGAGAGCCAATGTTATTCTTATCATCTTGCGATTGTGACGTCATCCTGGTTGCTTTACAGGCACTGTTTAATCAACTTTAATGGTGATTAAACCTTGCTCTGTTTTTCAACAAAACGAATAAACTATCAGTATCAACGATTGTGAGCTGAACTATTTATGTCAAAATGATTATTAAATCAAATTTGACTGTCCAAGCTCTGATACCAATTGTTAGGATCTGAGTTTGAATAAAAACTTATATTCGGATATCCGAAACTATCTGAAATTTCCGGTTCCGAATATGAAAAAAAAATAAAAATTAAATAAAAAGTTGGATTTTCGGATATTCGATTCACTATCTAAAAATTCGGATATCCGAAATTTCGGATACGGATTCAGATAGTGAAATCTGGTATTCGAAAATTTTGGATATCCGGTTTTGAACACCTCTAGTTTTAGTGGGTTTATTTTGTTGTGTTCACATTGGTTCTCGCAATAAAGGTGGTTCTCGCATGAACCCTACACTAGATATATTTAGGGTGAGATTCGGCTACACTTATATTCGGATATCCGAAACTATCTGAAATTTCCGGTTCCGAATATGAAAAAAAATAAAAATTAAATAAAAAGTTGGATTTTCGGATATTCGATTCACTATCCAAAAATTCGGATATCCGAAATTTCGGATACGGATTCAGATAGTGAAATCTGGTATTCGAAAATTTTGGATATCCGGTTTTGAACACCTTTAGTTTTAGTGGGTTTATTTTGTTGTGTTCACATTGGTTCTCGCAATAAAGGTGGTTCTCGCATGAACCCTACACTAGATATATTTAGGGTGAGATTCGGCTACAAAGTCCATTTTTCCTACAAAGTAATAAAACACTACAATTTATTGCGAGAGGGGGGGGAGGGTTAGTTTTTTTTTTTTTAGGGGGGGGGTTATTTTAGCATTTAGCTTGAGGGGGAGTTTAGGTTTTGGGGGTGGGTGTGGGGGTGGGTGGTTAGTTTTTTTAGGTTTTGGGTGACGTAGTTAGGGGTGTTCAAAACTATTAGTATCCGAAAATACGATCAGAAATATCCGATATCCGAATCTGAAATATCCGGAAATTCGGATATCCGAAATTAGGATATCAATTTTTCGGATTCGGATAATGATTTTAAATTTTTTCGGATATTTCGGATATCCGAAACTCTAATTTTTATTTTTTTCGAATATCCGAATATCCGAAATATCTGAAGTATCCGAAAATATCTGAAATATCCGAAAAAATATCTAAAAATATCCGAAAACTTATATTCGAATATCCAAAACTATCCGAAATTTCCGGTTCCGAATATGAAAAAACAAAAAAAATTAAAAGTTAAATAAAAAGTTGGATTTTCGGATATCCGATTCACTATCCGAAAATTCGGGTATCCGATTTTCGAATATCTGAAATTTCGGATACGGATTCAGATAATGAAATCTGGTATCCGAAAATTTCGGATATCCAAAATTTGGGTATTCGGATATCCGGTTTTGAACACCTCTAGGTGTAATGGGTTTATTATGTTGTGTTCACATTGGTTCTCCCAATAAAAGTGGTTCTCACATGAACCCTACCCTATATATATATATATATATATAGGGCCAGGATCATTTCAGAAGCATAAATATTTACAGAACTCGCAGAACTCCTAATAAACAATCTTTTTATTTATATATTTTTATGTTTAGGATAATTTTATCATTTATTATGTGTATTTTTACGATTACATACATGTTAAGAGTAATTTTATTATTTTTTGTATGTAATTTTATAATTACACATATGTAAACTAGTTTTTTTTCCATATATGTAATTAGTTATGACACATATATATAGTTTTGGCAATTAAACATATGCAAACTACTTTTAACATGTATGTAATCAAAGAATTAAATATAATAGATGATAAAAAGATCCTAAATACAAAAACTTATATATAAAATGATTGTTTATTAGGAGTTCTGAAAGTTCTGTAGTTATTTAGAGTTCTGAAATGAACTCAACCCTATATATATATATATATATATGTAGGAGAAGGATCCGTTAGGAACCACCCTTTATTGCGAGAACGGCAAGAACCAATGTGAACACAACCAATTAGGGTTTTTTTTTTGGGTGGGGGGTTAGGTTTTTTTAGCTATTTTAGGTTGTGTTCATATTGGTTCTCGCAATAAAGGTAGTTCTCGCATGAACCTTACCCTATATATATATATATATATATATATATATATATATATATATATAGGGAGCCGCTAAAATAAGAACCACTCCCAGTTGTAAGAACCGTGAGAACCACTCTCAACCAATCAGAATGTGCCAACCTAAAGGGTATTTTGGTCTTTTACCTCAAATGTCTAATCCCCATCATCTCTCCACATTTAATGCAACAAGACTTTATAAAATGTCTCACCCTTTCTCTCTCTTCATAATATCTCACCGTTTCTCTGTCTTCTTAACCTCTCATCTTTCACTCTCTTTAGGGGAAAAACCCAAATTGAGTTTTTGAAGATGACTAAGGATGACTAATCTCTCACCCCAACCCGGCTTGCAAAACTCAAAACAACCACCACACATCCTCCTTCTCCAGCCCCTCCCCCCATGTACACCTTCCTTCTCCGGCCACAAGTCCGGCGGAGCAGGAACATCGGCGGCGGCGGAGCAGCAACATTGGGGGCGGCGGAGCAGCAACATTGGGGGCGGCGGAGAAGCAACATCGGCGGCGGCCACAAGTACGGCGGTGATGATGTTTGTTCGGGTCCATAAGACGCCTTCTCGGTCGCCGTCTCCGATGGATGCCGTTGCCGAACTGTTGGTGGCTGAGCCGGGGAAGCCGGTTGCAGGTTTTGGGTTAGCAGATGAAGGGTGAAGTGTGATGTGGTTATTATGGTGGGTTAGGGGCGGCGGTCGTTGAAGGGCGATGTGGTTGTTTGTGGTGGGTGGTTGGTGAAGGTGGGTTTGTGATGTGGTGGGTGATTGTCGTCGGAGGTGGTGGGTGCTCGAGATGGTGGTTTGTTTTGGTAGGGTTTCTTTTGATATTTTGTCTGATGAACAATCTTGATGGTATGTTTTATTTGCTTCAATCTGTTGATTTTTTTGAATCTTGATGGTATGTTTTATCTTGATGATATTTTGTCTGATGAACTTTGTGGGGTATGACTTTCTTGATGGTATGTTTTATCTGCTTCAATCTGGGGTTTTGATTCTGTTGAATCTGTTTGCCTTTTGAATCTGTTGAATTTTTTGAATCTGTTTGAACATGTGTTGATTGATGTTCTTGTTCCTTTTTGATGTCTAAATCGGTTGAATTTTTGATGTTTAAATCGGTTGAATTTGGTGCCTTATTGAATCGGCGGTGATGATGCAAAAAAAAAAAAAAAAAAACTGACGTTGGCGCGGCAAGGTTGGTGGAGGGTAGGTTTTTGAACCTGCAACCCCATTTTGCAGCCTCTGATTATCGGAAAATCTGAGCCAAAACTTCGTTTTTTTTTTTCTAGAATCCCCTCGTTCTTTTGATTTTTGTTTGTTGGGTTTTTTTTTAATTTTTATTTTAGGCGTCGATGATGATAACAATGTATCTGAGACGCTTCACCGAGTGTGCGATTTTCTGGGTGCGTTCGGTTTTGCGTAAAAACGGTTTTATAAAAAAAAAGTTAAACCGTAAACTTTTACGTAAAATGTAAAACGTAAAACTTAAAATTTTTTACGTAAAACGGAAAACGTAAAAAGTTTTTCGTAAAACGTAAAAAGTTTTAGGTAAAACGTAAATCGTAAATTTTTTTAGTAAAACGTAAAAAGTTTTACGTAAAACTTAAAACGTTTTTGTAAAAAAAAAG
Organism: Helianthus annuus; assembly: GCF_002127325.2. Classification (NCBI taxonomy): domain Eukaryota; kingdom Viridiplantae; phylum Streptophyta; class Magnoliopsida; order Asterales; family Asteraceae; genus Helianthus; species Helianthus annuus. Next base: position 167,589,471 of record NC_035437.2, read on the forward strand.
TTATACCGTAAACTTTTTAACGTAAAACGTAAAAAGTGTTACGTAAAACGTAAAAAGTTTTTCGTAAAACGTTAAAAGTTTTAGGTAAAACGCAAATCGTAAATTTTTTTTAGTAAAACGTAAAAAACCGTCGCGTAAAACGTAAAAACGTAAAAACTGTTAACGTAAAAAACCGGCGCGTAAAACATAAAAAAACGTTAACGTAAAAAACCGGCGCGTAAAACATAAAAAAACGTTAACGTAAAAAACCGGCGCGTAAAACGTAAAAAACGCTAACGTAAAAAACCGGCGCGTAAAACGTAAATAACATTAACGTAAAAACGGCGCGTTGAAAAAACGACGCGTGAAAAAGTCGGGCTTAAAAACGGCGTGTGAAAAAGCCGGGCGAAAAAAACGGTGTTAAAAAACGGCGCGTTAAAAAACGGCGTTAAAAGAACGGCGCGTAAAAAACGGCGTTATAAAAAACGGCGCGTTAAAAACGGCTCGTAAAAAAATGGCGTTAAAAAAACGGCGCGTAAAAAACGACGCTTGAAAAATGGCTCGTAAAAAACGGCGCATTAAAAAACGGCGTTAAAAACGGCGCGTCAAAAAAACATAAAACGTAAATTGTAAAAAGTATAAAAATCTTTTAAAAAATCTGAATTTAAAAATGTTTTTAATAAAGAAATTATGTTTAAAAAATAAAAGTAATTAAAAGTAATTAATGAATAGGACAAAAAGGCAATTAAATATAATATATATAAAAAGACAAAAAAAGTAATTTTACTTAAATACCCTTTCCAATTAAAATATTAAAGACATAATAAGACAAAAAATACTTAATATTATTTTTTAATACTTTTAATCTCATCCATTCATCATCTTGATCTAATGGCTAGAAAGTGGTTCACGCAGTTCTTACAACTGGAGGTGGTTTTCATTTTAGCGGTCCCCTATATATATATATATATATATATATATATATATATATAGAGAGAGAGAGAGAGAGAGAGAGAGAGAGAGAGAAACGGGATCAGGAGAAAACGCTCAAAAGTGTGAGAACGGTGAGAACGCTTCCTGGCCCAACACGTGTCATGCCGCTTAGAGAAGGGCGGAGGGGCTTTTTTGTCCTTTCATATTTCTTTTTTAAACGTGTGTCATTTCATCTTTCCATTTTTTGGCGTTTAATAAATACGCAGCGTTTTTTTTATTTTTAGATCAGGATCATAGTAAATATTTTGGCGTTTTAAGTATTGTTTTGGCGTTTTTATTGTTTTTTAGATCAGGATGCATGCCTTTAATGTAAAAAACATCAGTAATTTTCTTGATTTTATTATATCAAGTGTTGTGCCATGTAGGATACAGGCCTATAATGTGACAGACAATTATGGCGTTTTGAAAAGATAAATAAATTCAATTTTCCATGTAGTGGCTTTTAATATAATAAATATTTGGCAATAATGATACCGTCTCTTCATTTTACTGTTTTAGCAATTACTTTTTCTTTCTATTTTCATCTGTCAATTAGTGTTGATTTTTCGAGTAATACTTTGTTTGCGTTTTTTGACATTTTATATAGCAACATCGTGCTTTGCTAGCATTCGTTCTCACAGTTTTTCACACTATTAGGCGTTTTGGTGTTTGTAGTTTTTGGCGTTTTATACTCAATTTTTTTAAATTAGTAGAGAATTAGATAATAAACAACAGAGGATTAGATAACAAACAATAGAAAATGAAAAAAAATTAAAAATTATAATCTAATTTCTCATCCAAATTTTCACTGTCATCAGCCTTTTCTACTTTAACCTTTTTGGCGTTTTGAACTTGTTTTTGAATACCTTATGTAGATCCTTATTTTCCTACATAACGCCCGTCTTTAGAAGATGCTTATTTTTTGTGGCATCCTTTATTGTGGGTGGATATATACTTGTTTGATGACATGTTGAAGACCAACGCCTGCTTTAATGTATTGATCCCTTCATGCGATCAATATATCCATCAAGAACAAAGTGACATGATGTCATATCAGTGTCATCAGTCTCTTTTTCTTGAATATTTGTCCATCTCATTCAGCAAAAGATTATAGAGATACCCAACTCAGAGAATAATCCATTCAGTGAAACTTCATTCAGATCAATACTCAATATAGAAGAATCGAGGTTCTGCATTTGTGGCTTTTTTAACTATTATTTTTGGCGTTTTAAAGTGAATGGTTTATAGGAAATATGGCGTTTGTTTTTGGTTTGTGAACATTTGATTGTGCAGAGACGTCTCTCTTATAGGATGTTTTTGGCGCGTAGTTTAGACGTCTCTCTTATTTGATTGTTCAGTTACTGTGTATTTTTACTGTTTTTTGTTTAGCTTTTTATGAGTTTTTAGGGTCATAGACTTTCCATCTCCCAAGGTTGGCGTTTTTAATGGCTTTAAGTAGTTTTTGGCGTTTTTTTTCCATTTTTAGCTTATATTAATACTTCTGCAAACTACTTTAATTATAGTTTGGGAGTTTTTGGTGTTTTTACTGCATTATGGCGTTTCACATGCATTATGACTGTTTGGCGTTTTATTAATATAATGTATTTTTTTATTCTAAGTTGAAAAATACATAACAAACAACAGAAAAAAAAATTAAAAAAATAAAAATAGAAACAATTCATCTTCCAAATCTTCACTGTCATCAGTCTCTATCTTCTTTGAATCATGTTCGCTGGCGGTTTGGCTTAGTCATGCTTGTGTTTTTGTGGCTGTTTGGAAAGACAAAATGACATAAGTTTTTTCTTTGAATATGTATCTTCAAATAACTCATCAGTGTCATTCGTCTTTTCATGCCATTATAATATTCATCAATAACAAAACACAAAAAATGACATAAGTCTGACACCAGCATCTTTTTGTTTATGATTTGTCCATCTCATGCAGCAAAATGTTATTTGAGTCACAGTACCTCAGGGAAGAATGCATTCTCCGAAACTTTGGTGTAGAACAATATTTGAATATACAAGAAACGATATTTGCCATTTTTGGCGTTTTACTGAGGAAATAGTGTATCTGAAAGAACCGTCGATTTTTTGGAATCTTTGATGTTTGAGTGTTTTGGCGTTTTCTAAGATGAATGGTATATAGTAGAAAATATGGCGTTTTTTGAGTAGGTGTGTTTGATGTTTTGGGGATTTTTGACGTTTGTAAGATGAATGGTATATAGTAGAAAATATGGCGTTTCAGGTTCTAGGGGGTGTGTTTTTATGTCTGGGATGTTTTTGTTTATATAAGGATGTGTTTTGGTCCGTAATGGCGTTTTGGTATAGAAGTGTAAAGACCTTTTTACCCTTAATGAGGCGCGTCCACGTAATAAAATTGATGTTATTTACGAAAACATCACCGCGCCCATCTAGTCCATAGATTGTTTTAATCGGACGATCCATAAGGTTTCTCACACTTTCTACCATTTTCCCTAAATCTCGACCCTATATATATATATATATATATATATATATATATATATATATATATATATATATATATATATATACCAGTTTATAAACCCGTGTATTACACGAATTAAATATAAAAAAACTTAGATTGAATAATATTTTAATTTATAAGTGTTACAAACCCGTGTATTATACACGTAAAATAAAAATTCTTTTGTAAATCATACTTCTATATAATCCTGATTACATTGTTAAAAAATGTAGTAATAGTATAATCTAATTATTGCGTGTTTCCGATTAGTATTAATATCTAATTATTGTCTTTTTTTATTTTACGATAATATTTAATAAAATACATTGTATTTATCTATAAAATTAATTAAATAGTCCATCCTAATATGGTCATTAACATATTTAAATTAAATTTATTATATTAGTAAGGATAAGGATTAAAAAATATTTTTAAATAAAATGTAAGTCTAAATTGTAAAGTTGAAGGAGAGAATAACCCGTCACAATAATTGGAATCTTATATTAAAGTTAAATAAGATTTGATTTTATTAAAATTAAAATTAGAGTGACATGTGACATTTAGAGGACTTTTTTATTAGTAGATTTGTTACTTTATCATCTTTATTAATAATTAATATTTTAAATCATTTAGTTTTAAAAATATATGTGGTTAATCTTAATGAGGTGTTATATTATCAAATAAAGTAAATATAATAATGCATAAATAATTAAATCAGGGATATTAATAATAATAAAAATAACAATAGTTTTGTTATAGATAATAAACCTACGATTAAAAGGCTTTTGATTTTAAAAGATATTCGTCTTAAATACAGACATATTAAAAAATATAATGACCCTTTTATCTTATGTCATAGAGGTGATGATAATCTTGATCTTTAATATGTAAAATCGGTATACTCAAGAGACAAAGTAATTCTTTTATTTTTATCTATATATTATATAGTATAATTTAGTAACTTAAGCATCATGGTATATCAATTTCTTTTGAGTGAGATGATGCATAAAAAAATATTTATTATGGTGGAGAATGATCTTTATATTAATTTAGTTATTATTATTATTATTTATTATGGTTGATATTTAGTTATTGTTATTATTTATTATGATTGATGTAGTATAATAAATTGACACATGGCATTTTGATAAAATGCTTTATCATAAGAAAATGCCATGTGGCATTAAGGGGACTTCTTTATTAGTATTGAATGTATATATATAGGGTGAGGTTCGGCTACAAAGTCCATTTTTCCTACAAAGTGTACAAAGTAATAAAACACTACAATTTATTGCAAGGGGGGGGAGGTGGGGGAGGGTTAGGTTTTTTTTTTTTTTTTTTTTTTTTTAAGGGTGGGGAGGGGGGGTTAAGTTTTAGCATTTAGCTTGAGGGGGTTTAGGTTATGGGGGTGGGTGGTTAGGTTTTTTTAGGTTTTGGGTGGTGTAGTTAGAGGTGTTCAAAACTATCCTTATCCGAAAATCCGATCCAAAATATCCGACGTCCAAATCCGAAATATCCGAAAATTCGGATATCCGTAATTTCCGATATCCGAATTTTTCGGATTCGGATAGTGATTTTAATTTTTTTTCGGATATTTCGGATATCTGAAATATCCGAAACTTTAATTTTTATTTTTTTCGGATATCCGAATATCCGAAAATAACCAAAGTATCCTAAAATATCTGAAATATCCGAAAAAATATCTAAAATATCTGAAAAATATCCGAAAACTTGTATTCAGATATCCGAAACTATCCAAAGTTTCCCTTTCCGAATATGAAAAAATAATAAAAAATAAAAATTAAATAAAAAGTTGGATTTTCGGATATCCGATTCACTATCTGAAAAATCGGATATCTGAAATTTCGGATGCGGATTCGGAAAGTGAAATCTGGTATACGAAAATTTCGGATATCTGAATTTTTGGATATCTGGTTTTGAACACCTCTAGGTGTAGTGGGTTTATTTTGTTGTGTTCACATTATTTCTCGCAATTCTCACAATAAAGATGGTTCTCGCATGAACCCTACCATATATATATATATATATATATATATATATATATATATATATATATAGAGAGAGAGAGAGAGAGAGAGAGAGAGAGAGAGGGTGAGGTTCGGCTACAAAGTCATAAAACACTACAATTCCAACCATAAAACACACACTCAAAACTCACAAATAACATAGCAAAGATCACTAAAACACAATATCCAAACCCTAACAGTCCTTTAATACTTCAAACACACCATCATACAACTATGAATATAAAATACAACATGATAATCAACATAAAACACACTAATGTTAGTCATTCGATAATCAAAACCTTATCATCCAAAACACAACACAAAACCCCCAAATATATGGTGTTTTAGTAATCTCCACTATGTTATTTGTGGGTTATAAGGTAGCGTTCGTTTCATGGAATGGAATGGAATGGAATTAGGAGGTTTTTCTTTGTAAAATTGATCTTGGTTGGGGGAGGGAGGAATTTGAAATCCTTCACTCTAATGAACTTTGTGACTATTTCAACATTCCTTAGAAATCCTTCACTCTAATGAAGGAATGGAATGGAATGTTGAAATAGTCACAAATTTCATTGATTAAAGAAATTCATTGGATTTCAAAGTCCTCCCTCCTCCAACCAAGATCAATTTTACAAAGAAAAATTTCCTAATTCCATTCCATTCCATTCCATGAAACGAACGCTACCTAAGTGTATTTTATTATTGACATTATGATGTTTTATGACTTTTTACACTTTATAGAAAAATGGACTTTGTAGCCAACTCCCTATATATATATATATATATATATATATATATATATATATATATATATATATATATATAGGGAGCCGCTAAAATAAGAACCACCTCCAGTTGTAAGAACCGTGAGAACCAGTCTCAACCAATTAGATTATGACACCTCAAAGGGTATTATGGTCATTTACTCCAAATGTCATTCCCCACCCTCTCTCCTCATTAATAGTTGTCAGTACTCTCTCTCCTCCACCATTTTAAAAACTCCATCTCCTCATTAATAGTTGTAGTAGTCTCTCTCCTTTCTTCAATTTTTTTGAAAACCCTCTGCTCTTCCTTTCTTTAATTTATGAAAACCCTAAAACAACACCACCTAATTTACTTCTCCTTTCCACTCGATAATATCCACAGACATTACACACCAAAAATCTGCTACCTCATTCCTCTCTCTCTCTCTCTCTCCCATCGGTGAAGAAACCGGCGACTCGAGCCGGAGATCTGACCACCCAACGCCCTTACAGAACTGAACGGCCGTCCCCCCCCCTCTGATTTCCGGCGACAAGCACCAGCCTCCCTTCCTCTACGCCGTCTACGCCGCCCCACAACCACCCCTCCGCCGCTGCATCCATCGCCAAAGATATGTTTTTCTCTCTATCTCTCTTTAGACATGGGATCTCCTACTCTCTGTCTTTTTATTTGAGTTTTTTTTGGGGATTTTTTTGTGATGACGGTTTGGGGGGATGTCGTTATGGTGATGTCATTTGGTGGTTAATATGCGGCTGGCGGTTGTGTTTTGGCAGAGGTGGGCGACGGGTGTTGTGGTGGTGGCGTTTTGTTCGGTGGCGAGGCGATGGTGGGAGGTGTTTGGTCGGTGGTGGGAGGTGGTTGGTAGGTGGTGGCGTTTTGAATGATATTCTTTTTTTTTGAATGATGTTCATGTTGAATCTGGGTTTGAATGTTGTTCATGTTGAATCTGGGTTTGATTTTTGGGTGTTCTTGAATTTGGGTTTGATTTTTGGGTGCTCTTGAATCTGATGGGTGTTCTTGATTTTTCTGGGTTTTTTTGAATCTGATGGGTGTTCTTGAATCTGATGGGTGTTCTTGGGGGTTTAACTTTCTAGGTTTGATTCTGTTGAATCTGGGCTTGAATGTTTGTTCATGTTGAATCTGACTTTCTGGGTTTGGATTTTTGGGGCGATGATGATGAAAAAAAAAAAAACCGTATATTTTGATGACGAGGGCGTGGCAAAGATGGTGGAGGGTAGGTTTTTAACCTGCAACCCCACTTTTGCAGCCTCTGATTATCGGAAAATCTGAGCCAAAACATCGTTTTTTTTAAGATTCCACTCGTTTTTTTGATTTTTGTTTGTTGGGTTGTTATCTTTTTTTTGAGGCGTCGATGATGAATAACAATATATCTGAGACACCTCCCGAGTTTGCGATTTCTGGGCGCGTTCATTTTTGCGTAAAAAAAGTTTTTGTAAAAAAAAAAATTAAACGTAAAAAGTTTAACGTAAAACTTAAAACGTAAAACGTAAATGTTGGGTTTTACGTAAAACGTAAACTTTAAACGTAAATGTTGGGTTTCGTGTAAAAAAGTTTTTGTGAAAAAAAGGTTCAACCGTAAACTTTTACGTAAAACGTAAAAAGTTTAACGTAAAACTTAAAACGTAAAAAGTTTTACATAAAACGTAAAATTTAAAAACATAAAAAGTAAAAAAATGTTGACGTAAAAAACCGGTGCGTAAAACGTAAAAAAAAACCGCGCGTAAAACGTAAAAAACCGTTGCGTAAAACGTAAAAAAACCGGCGTGTTAAACGTAAAAAAACCGGCGTGTAAAACGTAAAAAAACCGGTGCGTAAAACGTAAAAAAACCGGCGCGTAAAACGTAAAAAAACGTTAACGTAAAAAATTAAACCGTAAATTTTTTAACGCAAACCGTAAACTTTTTTAACGTAAAACGTAAAAACGTGAAGCGTAAAAAGCTTTACGTAAAACGTAATTTTTTTTAGTAAAACGTAAAAAGTTTTACGTAAAAAACCGGCGCGTAAAATGTAAAAAACCGGCGCGTAAAACGTAAAAACGTTAACGCAAAAATTTTTTACGTTCCGTAAAAAAGGTAAAAAAACGTTAACGTAAAAAAACCGGCGCGTAAAACGTAAAAAACCGGCGCGTAAAATGAAAAAAACCGGCGCGTAAAACGAAAAAAACCGGCGCGTAAAATGAAAAAAACCGGCGCGTAAAACGTAAAAAACCGGCTCGTAAAACGTAAAAAACGTTAACGTAAAACTTTTTTACGTTTCGTAAAAAAAAGCTCGTAAAAAAACGCTCGTAAAAAACGGCGCGTTAAAAAAAACGGCATTAAAAAAACGGTTTGTTAAAAAAATCTTAATTTAAAGAAAGATTTTAATAAAAAAATTCTTTTAATAAAAAATTATTATACAAATCTGAATTTAAATTATTGTTTAACATAAAATTCTGTTTTTTTAATATAAAGTAATTAATGAATAAGACAAAAAGGCAATTAAATACTAATATATATATAAAGACAAAATAGTGTAATTTTACTATACTACCCTTTTGGATTATAATATTAAAGACATAATAAGACAAAATCTATTTAATATTAAATTTAGTTACTTTAAATCTCATCCATCCATCTCCTTGATCTAAAGGCTAGAAAGTGGTTCCCTCAGTTCTTACAACTGGAGGTGGTTCTCATTTTAGCGGTCCCCTATATATATATATATATATATATATATATATATATATATATATATATATATATATATATATATATATATATATATATATATATATATATATATATATATATATATATATATATATATATATATACAGGGAGGGGCTCATGCGAGAACCACCCTTATTGTGAGAACCTTGAGAACCAATGTGAACACAACCTAAAATAGCTAAAAAAAACCTAAAAAAAACCTAACCCCCACCCCCCAAGCTAACCCCCCCCCCCCCCAAAAGCTAAATGCTAAAAACTAAAACCCAAAAAAAAACCTAAAAAAAACCTAAACCCCCCTTCCCCACCCCCCAAAAACCTAAACCCCCCCCCCCCCCCCCAAAAAAAACCTAAACCCCCCCCTCCCCCACCCCCCAAAAACCTAAACCCCACCCCCCAACCTAAAATGCTAAAAACTAAACCCCCAAAAAACCTAAAAAAAATCAAAAAAAAAAATCTAATTTTTTTTTTAATATTTTTTATGCTCAAATCGCTACTTTTAGTGGCCAAAAAAATTTTTTTTTTTTAAAAAATTAAATTTTTTTTTGGCTTCGAAAAGTAGCGATTTTTATATAAAAATATTAAAAAAAAATTGTGTGATTTTTAGCTATTTTTAGGCATTTTTGGTGTGTTAACATTGGTTCTCGCGGTTCTCACAATAAGAGGTGGTTCTCGCATGATCTTCTCCCTATATATATATATATATATAGGGAAAGGTTCATTTGATAGGAAATTTAATGTGAGAAGAAAAAGAAGAAAGGGCATATTAGTAAAATGCTATTTCATTTATAACTCATATCATTAATTTTTCTCTCTTTAATTAATTAGTCAACTAATCATTAATTATCCTACATATAATCTACAAAACCTACACATATCAAAATTTTCCTACATATACCCTACACATTATAGAATTTTATCTTACACAGTCGAAATTTATCCTACACACCTCAAAATATATCCTACACAACTCATAATTTATCATACATAACTAGTAATTTATTCTACACTTTAAATTAAGTTGTTTTTTTAATTTGGAAAAAGTATATATTTTGAAAAGGAGTTACAAATTTAATTTAGCTAGTTATTAAAGGGGAAGAATACAAATTAATGATTTATGTAAGTTTACCAGTATACCCTTACATTAAAATTAAACACAAATATTAAATGAAGTAAAATAAAGCATTCTTATTGGTTGAAACTTCTTCTTTTTTCTTCTTACAAAAAAATTCTTCTCATTTGAACCCTCCACTATATATATATATATATATATATATATAGGGTAGGGATAGTGTACATTAATTCAGAAGTGTGAGAAGTGTATTATAACACTATATATAACACTATATAACACCATATAAACACCGTATAACACTATGTAACACCATATAACACCACATAACACTATGTAACACTCTGTAACACTATATAACAATATATAACACTATACATCTATCACAGACATGATATCAGACAAAATATAGTGTTATATTTGTTATATAATGTTATATAGTGTTACATAGTGTTATATGGTTTTATATGGTATTACATAGTGTTATACGGTGGTTATATGGTGTTATATAGTGTTATAATACACTTCTGGATTAATGTACAGGATCCTCTACCTATATATATTTAAGGATTCGGTTCAATGAAGAACCACTACCAGTTATAAGAACCATGAGAACTTCTATCATCCAATAAGATTTTAACACATCACTTATATTCAAATTAAATCAAAAGAGCAATGTAATCTTTTACTCTTGATGTCACATCATTTCTCTCTCTCTCTCTCTCTTCTTTTTAAAAGTCACATCCATTTTCTTTCTTTTTTTTTCTCTCTCTCTCTCTCTTTTTCTTTTACATTAGAACATCCATTTCTCTTCTAATATTTATCTTTCTCTCATTTTATATTTACAAAAAGCAAATGGAGATCCAAAAAATGTTTGATTCATCATATTCAATATCTACAAAAAGCAAATCGAGATCAAAAAGAAAATGCCCAGAAGTTAGACTCAGATCGAGGTGGGTGTGAAGTTCGAAGGCGGCGGAACCATCATGGAAGACGGAAATGGGTAGGGTCGCCGGTGATGATGGCGGATCAGGGAACGGATCCCGACAAGATGACGGATCGGGGTGATGTATACGACAGTGATGGTGTTGAAGGCAATGGAAGAGGTGATGTGGACGGCGACGACGGTGGAAGTGGTTCTGTGACGGAGATGGTGGTGGCACGGCGATGGTGACGGCGGCGGTGGTGGTTTTGTCGATTTCAAATGTAAATCTTTTTTTTTTTTGAAAATGTTTGCATATGTAAAAATGTTTTGTGTACGTTAGTCAAAGACAACGCGCGTAAAAACACTTGACAGCGTACTTAAAAAAATATTCGACACCGTACGTAAAAAAACCTTCGACAACAAAAAAACATTTCGATAAGAGGGGGTTTTGTCGATTTCTTATGTGTGTAAATAAATCAAGGTATGGACTTTGACAACGTGCGTAAAAAAATGTTTGTCAATATGTATAAAACGTCTTTACGCAATACACCACTACGTAAAAAATAAACAAAAACATTTACGTTCGACAAAGACAATGCGCGTAAAAAAACATTCGACAACGTGCGTTAAAAAAACATTCGACAACGTGCATTAAAAAAACCTTCAGACGCCATCCGTCAGCCGGTGCGAAAAATATATGTTTTAAATTCGACAACTTGGGGAAAAAAATATTTGACAACGTGTGTAAAAAAAATGTTTTTTTACGCCTCTGATCGCTCGCCCGAGACCTTCTTAACGTCACGCTTAAATCTTTTTTCGAAACGTATGTAAAAACATAACGTGTAAAATAGTTTTTACGTACGTCTTTATCTTTTATTTGTTGTGTAAAAAAATTACGGTTGGTGTCGCACCTTTCGCGTCAACGTAAAACATCAAACGTAAAAAAACACCGACGTAAAACATCAAACCTTTCGGGCTTGAGCTTGTTAAAGCTTGACTCGTTCGAGCTATTAACCGAGCCGATAACGAATAGCTCTCGAGCCTCTGGACTTGTTTACAACCCTACTTGCGGCTCTTATTCCAAATAAAAGTTGTCGTTAAGAAATAAAAACATAGTCCATACTCATAATTTATTAATCAATATATATTATTATTATTATTAATTATTAATTATTATTAATATATATTAATAAACGAATTGAATTATTATTATTATTATTAATATATATTAATATATATTAACAAACGAATTAAAATGAACAGTGAAGTGATTTTAATATTATAATAATATACAGTTTTTTAAATACTTTTATTATTTTCATATTATAATTATAATAATAGTTATTTTCTTTACTTTTTAACTTTAATCTTTTTTTTTAATATTAGGGGTTGGGATAAGCTTGTTGTTAATCAGTATCGAACCAGTACTAGTTTTGAAAATACCGGTACGGCCCTGTTCGGTATCAATACATGAAGGTAAAAAACGACACTAATATAGAAAACGCCAAAAGTTTGTGCTGAATTGATATTGGAAATCTTTTGGTTCGGGAAATTCAGTGCTGCTACCCGGTACCATTTGCTCATCCCTGATCACGGTTAACGTACGAACAACGGTATCGTACAACTTTTTTTTGTTGTTTTTCTTAAACTTTTAGTTTTTTCTTTTTTAGTTTCAGGGGTAGAGATGGGCTCGATGCCAACCGAAACAAAATCGGTACTGATAAAGAAAATACCGGTTACGGTACCGGTATATAAAGGTAAAAAACGGTAGTGAACCGGTACCAGGAACGCCAAAAGTCGGTACTGAATTGGTGCTTAAGATCTTTCGGTTCGGCAAATTTGGTATCGGTACCCAGAACAATTTGCTCATCTCTGACCACGGGTTTCATACGAACAACATCATTACCATACAACTTTTTTGGTTGATTTTCTTTCGGTTATCTTTTAGTGTTTTTTTCTACATTTTATTTTTATTCTTGTCAACCATTACGTTCGCAACACGTTCGTATTGATTTCAAAACACATGTAAACACAGACTAAATAACAAAAGAAATTCATCGCAACGCGGTGAATTTTTTTAAACCTAGTATTATGAAAACTTGACTTTGGGATTGAATTTATAAACCCCCAAGTTGAGGACGGGGAGAAAGAAAGTGAGGGCAGCGATTTTCCGCTTCTTTTCTGAGCGTCAATGTATGCGTCTTGGGAAGTAAGAGTGTTTAAGGTAACCCAAAAGCCACTCATAATATTATCACATTGCCCATAATAAGTCACGTGGTATTTAAACCATACCAAAAGCCACTTAATATTATAATCATTTATGCTCTTAATAAGTCACGTGATGTTTAAATTAAGCCAAAAGCCACTTAATATCATCCACTATACTTTCTTAGGCCCAAAATTAGTCTCGAACGTTAAACAACCTAAATTAGCCTCGAACGTTAAACAACCTGTTTTTAGGTACGCAAGTGGCACCTCTTTGACCATAACAACTTAATAATATTGTACAAGTTTAATGATGTTGCAAAACCTTCGGGCATGGGCGCACTCTAATACGGGTTTTTGGGTCGCCTGCGCTCGATAAAAAATATTAGTATTATATATACGATAAAATTGCGATTAACCCCAATGAAATTTTGACACCGATCTAGGGATGACAATGGGTCGGGTTCGGGCCGGGTATGGGTAATCCCATAACCATACCCGGTTGTAAAATCGTGTCCCATATCCGACCCAATACCCGTCGCGTATTGGGTATACCCATTAGTTCGTTAAAAGATATACGTTGGGGTTTCCATACCCGCGAATTTTTTTAAAACTAATCCCATACCCGGCCCAATACCTATCGGGTATAGGGTATACCCGTCCCATTTGTGTCGGGTTTCGGGTATACCCGTTGGGTTCGGGTATGTTTGCCATCCCTACACCGATCTCATAAAATTTTTGACTTTGACTCCATGAAATTTCGACACTCACCACTAATGGTGGATCCATGATTTTTTTTTTTTTCAAATGTGATCTATTTTTTTAGGTGTTCACAATTTTCATTACAAAACGTTAAAATTTTCGGGTTGGTCCTCATCCGGGTCGGGTCAAAATAAGGTTTGAATTACATTAAAAAAACATAAAAACGGGCTATACAAGGATTAAACCCACGACCTCTTGTTATTAAAGAGGGGGGCTTACCACAACACCAACTTTCCTTTTCTTTCTGTGGTGTCCACCTAATTGTATTTATGAGGTTCTTATAAAATTTAATATACCGTATCTACTAATTTTTTAAAAAACATTGGGGGTCCGGGGACCCCGACCCGCTTTATGTGGGTCCGCCCATGCTCACCACTAAGAAATATAACTTGTTTTTTTAATTATGTGATCTGACACAAATATACCGCACCGGCCCAAAAAAACTAATATTCAAATTGTAGGACATGGGTCACAATATTAATAAAAATATATAAATAAAAAAACTAAAGATACTCTCTTTCTACATATTGGGAAATTATAATACACGTACCATAAAAAATCTAAACGAAATAATATATATAATACAACACATGTAAACAAATCGATTCAAACCATAGTTTTTAACAAAAGTATGAATCACATCTTCTTGTATGATCCTTTGCGTAGTCTTCAGCAACCTCTTCGTGTAGTCTCCCTTGCTGCAAGAAAGAATAAATGGGTGTTGACGGTTAGAGATGTGGCAAGTGTTCAATACGCTTCCCTTAAAACAAATTTCACGTTTATACTAATGACGATGCTTCTGTCTCCTAGGGTACAACAGCCGAAACAATCTGTATTGCCAATGGCCACGCGCCCAAGGTTACACCGGATAAAATTATAGTGTTAGAACTTGTGGAAAATAAGGAACGAAAGTGACAGAATTTAGTAGAGAAAACTTATCTCTGTAAATACCCAACACATGGGACTTCAAGTATCTCCATGAACTCTTTTAAAATTTCTCTTGTAATTCTGTACTTGTAATTAGCCCGCTTCATCAAGTTAGGCACATAACCTACTTTTCATATAAGAGACATAGGATGGAGAAGAGTCTCATTTAATTAGAGATTTTATTATAGATATAAACTCTAATAAAAACTAATAAAGTGACACAAAAACTCTACTTAAGAGTTTATCACCACCTATATATGAAGAGTCTAGTAATGATTATAATTTCACTAAATTAATATCAATTCACACTATTCAAATTTCCAACCAGCCTCCACATGAATGTAGATGATCGAAACACACAAATTTTTCAATGCAAGCTCGACAGTTAAATATTGAAAGATAGGTAGTTATTGCTTTGAACCTTCCTTTTTGAAGTATATTAGCCGTAACCGTGCCTCAGCTTTACACGAAGATCTTGTTTAAGACTATGCAAAGGATCGTACAAAAAGATGCGATTCATACTTTTGTTGAAGAGTACGATTTGATTCGATTTGTTTAGATTTGATGCGATTCATATTTTGTTTAGATTTGTTCATGGTATGTGTACTATAATTTCCAAGATGTAGAAAAAGAGTATATTTAGTGTGTGTGGGTATATATATATATATATATATATATATATATATATATATATATAATTTTACTAATATTGTGACCCATGTCCTACTATTTTAAAATAGATTTCGCAGCTCTATTAAAGACGACAAATCTGTCTCCCAAGGTACAACAGCCTAAGCAGTT
This sequence comes from Helianthus annuus, assembly GCF_002127325.2. Taxonomy (NCBI): domain Eukaryota; kingdom Viridiplantae; phylum Streptophyta; class Magnoliopsida; order Asterales; family Asteraceae; genus Helianthus; species Helianthus annuus. Next base: position 167,605,119 of record NC_035437.2, read on the forward strand.
TGTGCTGTCGAAAATGGTCACACACCCGAGGTTACACCGGATAAAATTATAGTGTTAGAACTTGTGGAAAAATAATGATAAGAAGATGATGAAATCAAGTAGAGAAAACTTATCTCTCTAAGTACCCAACACATGGGCCTTCAAGTATCTCAAAAAACTCCTCTAATTTTTTCTTCTAAAATTTCTCTTGTAATTTGCTAGCTTCATCAAGTTAGGTACATAACCTGCTTTCCATACAAGATACATAAGGTGGAGAAAAGTCTCACTTAATTAGAGATTTTATTAGAGACATAATTTCTAATAAAAACTAAAAAATTGACATAAAAACTCTACTTAAAAGTTTAGCATCAATATCCATATAAAGAGTCTAGTAAATAATTATAATTTCACTAAATTAATATCCATTCACACTATCCAAATTTCCAACATAAAGTTAGATCCACTAGTAAGCGTACAACAACGTAACGAGCTGAGATGTATTAGGTTCGCGTTAAATTAGTTTATTTTTAATTTTGTTTGGTTTTGTGCTACCTAAAATACCCAATACCTATGTATACAAATTTTACATATAAAATGTATCAGAAAAGATTTATAAAGTTAGGAGATGATAATTAGAAAACTCATTTTAATGAGAAAACTTAAAAATTCCATAAAAAAATGTTACGGGCCGCATTGAAAGGTGCTTACGGTCCGCATCGGGCATATATAGTATTAGACACGTGTAATATATGATATATTACACAGGGTAAGGTTATTATAAAAAAAGGTTAAAAGTATGAGAAGTGTGAGAAATATTGTGGAGATGACATGTGTCCTCAATCTAAATTAAATCAAAAGGGTATACAAGTAATTTTATCATTGATTCAATTAATTCAAAACCTTCCATAACCGCCACCTTATTTATAGGAACATGATTTTTTAAAAGATCTATATAAACCTGCATGCTAGTAGATCTATATAAACCTTATTTATAGGAACATTGCAACCACCATTCGACACGTATATAACCCAATTCAATAAGTATATAACACCATTTTAAAGATCTCTATAAAAACACTACGAATAATACTGCAAAATCACAATTCAACACATATATAACACCATTCAATAATTATATAACACTATTCAATAAGTATATAACACCATTCAATAATTATATAACACCATTCAATAAGTATATAACACCATTTAATAAGTATATAACACCATTAAAGACACTACCTCAATTTCCAGAATATGTTCTTAGTATAATGTTCATAGTATGGTTATTGTACATGGTGTTTTAAACCTGCATGCATGGTGTTTTACATCAGCATGCTAGTAGATGTTCCAGATTCCATATGTTAAAACACCATGGTGTTTTAAAACCTACATTCCAGTAGATAAAAAACACCACGCTGTCCTGTATGTGTTTAAAACACCACGCTTTGAATCACAATACAATTAAAACACCACTGTATGAACATAGACAAAACATCATGGACTAAACATCTGATCGAAACACATTTTTTTTCTCTATATAAGTATAGCAATATGACACTCATATTAAAGATAAAAAACGCTCGTTATTATGTTGTATTTCTTTTTAAAAAAAAAGTTATGTATAAAAAGTTATTGACGTTTAAAAAAGACGGGGGAAGTTGCATGTGCATTAATGTTAGTTTCTTAATTTAAAAATGTTAAATTTACATGTATACCCTTAATCTAGAAAATTAATATGTTTAATAGTAAACATTATTTACAATTTTGCCATCATGATCTCAACCATTAAATCAAAGATCTAATGGTGTAGATTCTTTCTTACCTTTCTCATAAAAAACCCCATTTTTACAGGAACCTCTATCATATTACACATATGTAATAGTACATTTTCCTTTTCTGAAAAATTTTATTTTTTTCGTAGAATGCATATATGTAGTAATGTAAAAAAAAATAAAAAACTGAAAAAAAGAAATATATTATTGCACATGTATAATATTTTTTTTTTTGATGGAATGTGTAATATGTCATGTATTACACATGTGTAATACTAAATATGCCCAATGCAAACCGCAAGCACCTTCCAACATCGTCCATAACGCTTTTCTGAATGAATTATTTTAGGCTTCTCACTATTTTTGTTATGAAACCGTTTCCTACAAAGTTATACGATAAAATGACAATCTAAACATTTTTATCTATATTAATATATAAAACATTTTCTATGTACAAAATGGTAAATTACCATTAAATTTAAGATGACATATGAAGGGTCAAGTTAAAATGACTAATTTTTCCCCAGATTCTTCCATTCATACATTTCTTCCCTTTATCAATGACATTTATGTCTAATATATCTATACCATATATTAGGTTATTTATAAATAATAAAAAATAAGCCTAAGGATAATAAACTCATCACATTCATAATACATTCTATTGTATTTGTGTATTTGGACTAAAGGACTAATCAGTGAAGGTGGAATTAATCAAATTTAGCATAAATGTGTTTTGTAATTTTGGAGAAATTATTTAAAAATTTAGATGTAGATTGTCGACTCTGTCATAACACACGGGTTTCCCACTAAATAAAAAGATGTTGCACTATGCTATATAATGTTCATCCCTAGCCATAGCTATTGTAACAACCTTTCTTTATCTCAAAGCTATGTTAAACACAAGTTAACATAAACCTTAACATTTTCAAAGTGTAATGAAAAAAAAGAAATTTAATATAAAGGATCAAATATGTGAACTTTGTAAGCAAAGACAAACCATAGTTGTCAAAGGGGAAATGCATACATTCATGTAACTATCGTAAATAAATTCAGACTCTTCCATTGTCTTCTTGGAAAGGCAATTGAAGTCTTTTAATCCCTAAAATACCATCCTAAATATTGTGGTCCTCGCCGCATGACGGACACCCCATTAAATACATACTCACATATTAATTGGGTGCATTGTATGTTGTATTTACCATGTACTAAAGCAGATACCATAGGTTATTTACCATACTCATAGAATTTACATTGACGTTTCATGCAATGGTGATATATGCAGCGTATAGTGAATATGCGATACAAACCCTTTCCTACAAAGTTATACGATAAAATGACAATCTAAACCTTTTTATTAATAAAGATGATTATGATTTTAGTCCTTTAGTCCAAATACACAAATACAATAGAATGTATTATGAATGTGATGAGTTTATTATCCATAAGTTTATTTTTTTATTATTTATAAATAATCTAATATATAGTATAGATTTATTATACATAAATGTCATTGATCAAGGGAAGAAGGGTGTGAGTGAAAGAATCTGAGAAAAAATTAGGCATTTTAACTTGACCCTTCATATGTCTTCTTAAAATTTGATTGCAATTTACCATTTTGTACATATGAAATGTTTTATATAGTAATATAGACTCTTCTATTGTCTTCTTGGAAAGGCAATTGAAGTCTTTTAATCCCAAAAATACCACCCTAAATATTGTGGTCCTCGTCGCATGACGGACACCCCATTAAATACATACTCACATATTCATTGGGTGCATTGTATGTTGTATTTACCATGTACTATAAAAGCCGATACCATAGGTTATTTACCATACTCCTAGAATTTACATTGGCGTCTCATGCAATGGTAATATGTGCAACGTATAGTGAATATATGATACAAACCCTTTCCTACAAAGTTATAAGATAAAATGACAATCTAAACTTTTTTATTAATAAAGATGATTAGGATTTTATTTTATCTCTTTGCCCATCGTCACTAAAAAACGATCCGACAAGTGATCAAGTTGCATTTAGAAAACAATTAACTTGTTCATGGGATTTATTAAATATTATTTGTTGTTTGGAATTTATTATGACTTTCTTTTTCTCATCTTGCCTGGCTTCGAGTTTTGACTAAGCAAAGTATAAAACATAAAAAGCAATGTTGATGAAAATGATGATTATTATTATCCTTAATATCATTACTTCTATATTTATATTATATACTAGGTTAGAACCTCGTGTATTACACGGTTGAATAAATGTAATTTTATATACTAAATTAAAACAATTATCTTTAAAAATCTTGTTTATTACACGGGTTGAACAAATGTAGTTTTATATATTAAATAATAAAAAAAATTATATCTCTAAGAACCTCATGTATTGTACTGAATAAATCTATACTTACTATATTGTAATAAAAGAAACCTCATTTTGGACATGTGTCATTCATTGAAGATGTCTACATTTGTAATTTCCTACCTTTACATACTTAATATTATTATTTACCAAATTGACACTTTTTTATTTAGTTTACTTATCTCATATTTTATGAAAAAAAATATTGATTATTCTATCTCTTATTTTCATATTGCATTTTTTTTTAAATTTAGTTTGTAATCTTTTCCGTTCAAATGGGACAGAAGTAAAATTATTGGGTTTCACATTTGTAATTAGTTATGATAGATTATATTTTAGTTTTAAAACTTTTAGAATGATTGAATCAAATAAAAGGATTATGATTTCCTAGAAACAAAAATAACTGAGTTTTTTTTCTGATCATTTTGAACATGAAAAAATAGAACGATAGCGTCTTAATAAAAAAAATAACTAATTACAAATGTGAAACCCAATAATTTTACTTCTGTCCCATTTAAACGGAAAAGATAAGTACAAACTAAATTTAAAAAAAAAATGCAATATGAAAATAAGAGATAGAATAATCAATATTTTTTTTTTCATAAAATATGAGATAAGGGTAAACTAAATAAAAAGTGTCAATTTGGTAAATAATAATATTAAGTATGTAAACGTAGGAAATTACAAATGTAGACATCTTCAATGAATGACACGTGTCCAAAATCAGGTTTCTTTTATTATATAGTATAGATAATGCCAATGGTACCAAAAGTTAAAAAACTTCTTTTTACTTGGTGCAGAGTGAGGCACTGGTGGGCAATGATAGAAGACCCAGGGAAACCTGGGTTGGATCCTTGAGCCAAACGGGTTTTACCGGTAATTTCACTGTCGTGCCTACGGGCGAGTGGGTTACCGGGTTTTCCCCGGAATTGGTGGTGGACTCGGGTTACTCTCGGAGTACTCCGTTTGTCCAGTGGGTGCCTCGAGAGTGCTCAGGATTGAGTTTGTTGGCCGTTCAAAAAAAAAAAAAAATACATAGTTAAAGAACTTTTTTTTTCTTTAAAACATTAGGTATAAATGAATGTAAATTAGTGTTTTAAACACTAATTATATTTTAATTATCTCATCTTAATTACACTTTATTTTCCTTATCTTTAAAAAACTATAGATAATCTATAATTAGTTAGTAGTTATATTTTATCTACTTATAAAAAAAACTAACTACCTCACGATTTTAAGCGATCATAATGTTTTTGTACGTTAATTTTTTAGCTTATTGTATAAAACTGAGAATTTTATTCTCTTTAATTTGAGTATATTATTGCTATATTTTTTTAATTATAAAAAACTGATATGTTACGTAATTAACAGTGTCTAAATGTGAACAATAATTGAATCATTAACCAAAACCAAACCAAACCAAAAACAGATGAAAGCGAACCAAAATCAAACAAAAACTAAATTAACTAAAAACCGCTTAATCGAAACCAGAATGAACCAAAACGGGTTATTGACTTTTTTGTACCCCCATTTAACCAAAATTAACCGAATCATTCATATCTTCATATATTTCTAGCTTTTATACATTCAATTCATGTATTTCCTATTTTTTACCTCCTTCTATGTTTTCATACTTAACATTTTATGTATTTATACCTCAATTTCATGTATATTTAAGCAAAAGCTTTAGTCCAAGTTTGGTTTTGGCTATTAACTAAAATTAAATGAATCAAACAAAAAACCGCCAATCTAACTGAATAAACCGAACTAATTAACCAATAATCGATTGGTTAATAAAATAGACTAACCGATAACTTCGGTTTCGGTTAAGGATAATAACCGAACAATACCCACCCTGACAGTGTTTGTGTTTCCTGCCGCATTGCACGGACACCCTTCTAGTTATCTTTTATATATCTATACATTTGTTTCTTTTTTTCCTTGTTATTATCTTCAATTTTGTTTTTCGAACCATGAGAAATTGAGAACTCATTGCTTAAAACTCACGAAACCTCATCAATACCCTACTAACCGTATCACATAAATTGCAGCTTGTGTTGTACAGACCATAAAAAGGTTGACAGAAAGCTCATGGAAACAAGAATCGAACAAGTGACCTCTGCTTCAGTAAATTCATGTGTTTATCACCGCTCCACAGCTTGAAGGTTTTGTTTTTAAACCCTCATAAGTTAAACAATTCGATTTCTAGGATTTATAGTTTTCACGTTTTACTTATGTTAAACTATAATCGCTTCATTTCTGTTTCACTTAATTAATAAATTCTATATATTCGGTATGGTTAACCTAGATTTTTTTTTAACTTTTTTCAAAATGTTAGACTTAGGCTATTCTAACATAGAAAAAAATATTTAGCTAATAGTAATTAAGTTTTATCAACGTTTCATAGAAGTTTAATATGTAGGCAAATTGGATTTAGATAATCTCAGTTTTCTCAATTTGACCGATAACAATCCCAACTCAATTATTTGCCGATAATAATCTGAACTGGTCCACTTTTGGCCGATGATAGTCCGCCGTTAAAAATAGCTTAACGGAGTTAAGTTTTTTTTCGAGTTACAAACCGATGTTTTAGGGATTTTGATCAGAACGAGGAAACGAGTCGATTTATGTAAAACTTACCTCGAAACGATGCCCCAAACGGCTTGATTTTTATTAATTGGAAATTTAAACACTTGAATTGAAGCACCGTTTTCATCGTTTGGGGCAGTATTTCGAGGTAAATTTTACATCAATCAACTCGTATCCTCGGTCTAATCAAAAGCCATAAAATATCGGTTTGTAATTCGGAAAAAAAATTTAACTCCGTTAAGCTATTTTTAACGCAGACTATTATCGGCCAAAAGTGAACCAGTTCGGATTATTATCAGCAAATAACTGAGTTGGGATTATTATGAACAAATTGAGAAAGTTGAGATTATTTAAATCCAATTTACCTAATATGTAAATAATTATTATTGTGTTCAATATTAATATACTTCAGAAAAAATCTTATGTATTCCAATATGAAAAGGTACAAATAACAAACTCCATGAAAGTCGATTGAATATCTCTAAGTTAAACTGATAAAACTAGTGCTATTAAATTCACGCGTTGCGCTGGAAATCTTTGCGTTGCACCGTGGGTGGGTATTAGTTCGTTTAACTTGTTATAGCAACCAATAGATAAAAAAACTAAAAAAAAAATTATGATATGACCAAAAATATACCAACACAGCGGGAATTTGATCGGTATTGGTTTGTTTTGTTACGTCACCTACATTCGTTACAACAACTCATAAAGAAAAAAATCTTGATATGACTAAAAAATACCGACATGTGATTTACATGGATCAAAAACAAAACAAACGTAAGTTATATAAGATATATAAAAACCAAATAATACATATAAAAAACCACTAAACAACACATATAAAAAAGCCTTTAAATCAAGTAGCTACTATTCATTTAGTTGGTCTATTAATAGTATACAACAACACATATAAAAAAGCCTTTAAATGAAGTAGCTACTATTCATTTAGTTGGTCTATTAATAGTATACAATTCACGTAGTTTCTTATTTTGTAAAATGTAGGAGGAGTTTTATTCTAAAGTGCAAAATCCATTCATAGTAGAGAATATAAAGATGCATGTCGGTTCGAGTATGATGCACATCAAAATTGAAACCGAACTACGCTCTTCGGTTTCTACAAAATGGCTTAACCGCACCACCAATTAATGGTTTGGTTATCCATTGGGAATAGGCCAATGGTGTTGGTGAGTTAGATAAGGTGTAGGATAGGTGGAGGTCATGGGTTCAATCCCCATGACATGCAAGTTTAGCCATTCAAAAAAAAAAAAAAAAAAAAAAAATTAATGGTTTGGTTAATTTGGTTGTTTGCTCACCGAAACTTCTCCCTAGTTAAACTTTGGTAGGGGCTAGGGATTATCAAAGCCTCGCAAAATAGCGGGTTGAGTGACAAGTTAAAATGGTTTTGAGCATAATGGTTTTTGGTCATAATAAACAGTATTTTTTTTTAATATCAGTTTGGTTTAAGTTAAAGTGGTTCCGTCCAAAGTGGACTGGTTTAAAATGAGTCGTTTAAGAAAGGTTTTAGAATATGTTCATCTTTTTAGTGATGCCTAGTGTTGATGGTTGGTGGCGACGACAAAGGTAGGGTGTTGGCTACGACGACAACAACGGTGGGAGACGGTGGCGGCTTATGGTGGTGTTGTTGGCGGTGGTGAAACTTTAGTGATGGTGGCTAGGACGAAAGCAACAATCATGGTGGTGGTGATGACAACGACAATAGGTGGTGGCCATGTCATTGGTGGCGGCGGCGGTTACTGTGTCAGTGATGGGAATGGTATCAATAGTGGTGGTTGTGGTGTCATAGATGACCAGTGACGGATCTTGTCCGTTGAACGTGCCCGGACCGAAAGACACGGGCACTAAAAGAAGCTTGGGAAAGCCCGGGCCAAACATAGTATATATAAAAAATTTCGATCGAAATGCGGAAAATTAGCACTACGGCCGAAAAACTTGCCCGGGCCGTGGCCCTGCCACAGCCCTTCTAAGAACCGCCCCTACAGATGACAGTGGTGACGATCGGTTGATGTGGACCGTGGTGGATCTAAGAACTTTTTTCAGTGGATTCCTTTTAGTAGATTCTCACTATTTTTTTTTCCAAATCATACAAGGTTCTCACTAATTTTTCCAATTTTTTTTCTAAATCGAATGGGTTCCTGGAAACCTATAAAAGTGGCCTAGATCTGTCCCTGGATGTGGAAATGGTGGGAGAGGAGGTGGCAGAAACAACAATGGTAATGTTGGGAATGACAAGTAGGTGGGAATACAAACAATGGTTGTTTGTGGTGTTAACCCATGTGGAATCGCTTTAAATTAACACGTTTTATAAAAGTGATATGTTGTGACTGACTAACCTGATATCAAATTCGAGTTGACTCTAATTAATTCATTTACATTTATTAATTAATTTTTACTAAAACCTCATTCTTTGAAGAAGGGTTTATTACAACCACCTCTAGGATTATCAAATGTTTCTCATTAAACTAGATACTCTCATCTTTTCAAGTTATATCAAATTTTGTAGGAATCACATGCACTAATTATAAACCTCCTCAGGCTTCCCAGCCTCGATCCAAACGGGCAAAGGGCAAAGAAATTTTATTAGTGCATGTGATCCCTACAAAATTGGTGTAAATACCCTTTGTACATGTTGTAATTTCTTTGCCCTTTGGCCGTTTGGGTCGGGGGTGCCGTTGTTGTTTGGCCTTTTGCTCGTTTGTGTCAGAGGCGTGTTTTAATGAAGTTTGTTTTTCAAAAAATAAAATAAAACACTCAACTATTATTCTATGCTTATGCGACATCTAATTCTGTTATAAAAATCGTTTAATAATTAAGGAATGAATTAGGTATGCGCATGCAGAAGCAACACACACAATTAGTGATAATCCGTAGAAAATAAATGAACACGAGAATACAAGAATTTAAGTGGTTTGGTTTCGATGACCTACGTCCATGGGTTGTAACTAGAATATTTTTTTATTACTTTCTGCCTCACTCGTGATAAGGAATTACAAGAACAAGGCTATCTATTTATAGTCACATATTAAATAAAACTTGTTTCTAAAGAAAAACTAAAATAAGCTATAATTAAATGAAACAGATCGTATCTTCAAATTAATTAGTCTGCTTCATAGTTATCTTCTAAAACTTGACAACATCTAAATTAATCAAGGGACTTAATATTCACACATCTCTCTACTCTATCTCTCTATACATGCATAGATATATATAGAGAAATAGAGTAAAAAAAGACGTAAAAATAAGAATTAAAGTTGTGAAAATAGTGAAAGCATTAAATCAAAACTTCACGTATAACCCAATAACCCAACAAGAATAGTGTAAGTATTTGCTGAAATAAATAAAGATGTGAGAGGTCTTTTCAAATAATTCACACACCATACGTTCAAGCCATGTGCTCATGTTTGGAACAATTTTCTCTCACCAAATTTTAGACAGGTTGTTTATTCAAAATTTGAGTTTTAGTTTTTGTAAATCATTGAACAATGAACCAGTCTCTTTGAAAGATGTGCATTGTCAATCTATCTTGAAGAGGCTTGTAGCTTAGTTTGAAAGATTTGTTTGTTCAATACAAGATAGACATTTTTGATCTTCCTCAAAAAGAGTTGATCATTTACCCAAATATACAAACATATCTTTACAAGGTTGTTACGCCTCTTTTTAACTTTCTTCTTGAGGTTTCTTCTCTATAGGTCTCTTGAAAAAATCAACCTTTTATAAAGTTTAAATTATATATTACTAGGTTATTAGTCAGTGTGTTGCCGCGGTGCATTATAGTGGGCATTTGATCGGTATCGGTTTGGTTCATTACAGTACTAGCACGATACATACACCACCGATCGAAAAGGATAAAAATGAACACCGGTATCAGAGCCGATGTTGTTCGAACGGTACGATCGGTTCAAATCGTCACGGTATTGGTACCGACAGTCGTTTATCATCACATACCGAGTTGTATTAAAATGAATACATGTACCAGTATTAATGTTGTTCGGTAGGGTATTGTAGCGATACGATGTTAGTTTATCGAAAGCAGAAACAATAAAAATAAATTTGTTCATAATGAACACGTCGATCCATGGTTGAGCTATCCATCATCAACCATTCTCCTTTTATTAGCTTAATTCTTTCAATATACTCCAGACCTATGCGTTTGATTCGTTGTCGGATGACTAGGATCATGCATCGTTTCCTAAAATACTCGGTTAGTTAGGGTTATCTATTGTATATATATTTTGTATCATGTGTAATGAGAAGATCAATGACTCTTCCGGTGGCGAACCTTGAGGTTTCCGACTGGGGATCGAAAACATATATACCTAAAAATTTCTATAGAGCCAGGGGGTTGAAAACGTATATACCCAAAAAATTTCTATACGAAAAACACATGTATTACACTACTAAGCGAAAAGTTCAGGGGGTCGGGCGCCCCTCGGCCCCTTAATAGCAGCGCCCCAGGACTCTCTTGATAACTTACACAAAATTTCATAAAGGCCACACTGTAAGTATATCCTTGGGAACTCTTTAGATAAAATTAAAAACACAATGAAGTATGTTGGTGTCTTGATGTGCAACCATGTGAAGGAGAAAAAGAAGAAAACCGCAAGTTAAAAAAAACAATTCCACCGGTGCTTTGATTTTTACAGTAGCTAGCGTTTGAAGGATAGTATAATCGCTCATCTAATCCTTGCCGTTTTAGTTCTCGAGCTTTTAGTGGGCTTTGTGCTTACTATAACCTTTGTTTTGAGCTGAATTTAGCATCATATATGTATATCTTTTATATGAGTTTATTAATGCAGTTCATAACATGCTATGGGAATAGATCAGCTTTGACATAGAGCGTAATGTTGAAAGGAATATGTTTTAAACCCTAACATTCTATTTACTATTATATTTACTACATTTACATTTCTAACTTTGGGGAATAGTGCCAGGCAGCTGGCCCGGCACTTCTCTATTGACCAACTCATTTTTAATTTAATTTTATTTCTAGCTTAAAATTACGGTTTCGTCCTTTGTTTAAAATTACGTTTTTGCCCTTAATTCAATTGCCCTCAGTTTAAAAACCCATTTCTAATTCTACTCTCAGTTTAAGTTTATGGTTTCACCCTCCGTCTAAAATTACGCTTTTACTGCCCCCTTCAAAATAAAAATATGTTTTTGCCGCTAGCTCAAAATTACGATTTTGCCCCAACTCAAAATTACGTTTTTGCCCACAATTCCAAATAAAATTATGTTTTCCCCCGTAGCTCAAAATTATGATTTCGCCCTCAGTTTAAAATTATGATTTCGCCCCCAGTTCAACATATTTTTACGATTTTGCCCTCTGTTCAAAATTATGATTTTGCTCTCATTTCAAAAATTACGATTTCTACCCCAGTTAAAAATTATGACCTTGCCATCGTTTTACCTTTTTTTTTTGCAAAACTATAGTACTGTTTTATTTTGTTTGGTTGACTCAATGTAACTTTTATTGTGTCAAGCAGTTGTCTAACACTCGCTCATTGGTCCTGACAAATTAGTATTTTACCCCCAGCTCAAAATTACAGACCTGTTATTGTTTTAATTTTTTTTTAACAAAACTATGGTAGTGTTTTCGTTTAATTGGTTGTCTCGATGTATTTTTTTAAATCGTGTTATAAGTAGTATGCACAAGTAACCTAAATACATGCATACATGTTATGAAACTAAGAAATATTTGATTTAACGCCCTGCAACGCGGGCGGGCATAGGTGTAATTTTTACTCGTTCAGGCATGCCTGGTACATGCTCATTTGTCCTGAAAAATTACAATTTTGGTCTCAGTTTAAAATTATAGTCTTTCCATTGTTTTAGTTTTTTTTTTTAGTAAAAGTATGGTAGTGTTTTTGTTTTAATTGGTTGACTCGATGTAATTTTTTTTGAGATCGTGTTATGAGTAGTATGTACAAGTAACCGAAACATAGACATACATGTTATGAAAGAGAAATATTCGGCTTATTGCCCCGCAACGCGGACGGGGCAAAAACTAGTAAACATAGAAATGTAAAGAGGATGTAGAGTTAGAGTAAATTTGTCTCATTAGGCCATATGGATTTAAATAGGTTTTTTTTTTTTTTTTTTTACTTTTCCTAATATTTTTAAGGATATAAATTATATCTGAATTACTTTTAAATTATAATCCTATAAATAAGCAACCACTTTGGGCTTCAATGGGTTGTACTATAGGCTTGGGGTGTTTTCCAAAAAAAAAAAAAACCCATCTACTTCATACATGTCTTCACTCTTCACTCTTGAATACTGGTTGCACAAAGAGAATCTAGAGTTTAACCAGAGAGGTGAGAGAGAGAGACGGAGTAGCTCTGCTTCTCTCTGAAAAAGCAATCCCTAATCCAGAAATTGCAATTGAATCGGAGCTCCGACCCTCCGATCGAGCGCTGAAAGAATGGATGTTTGACTTTGTTTCCGAAGAAACGACGACCACCGCGTAGTACCCGTCGTAACGGCCACCAACAACACTGCCGGTATCTAGACCGTCACCAGTGGTTCAATCGGACGCCAGTGTACATTCTACAACCCTAACTCTAGAACAAATCTCGCAAAAAAAGAGAAATCAAGAAGAGGTATGGGTATATATTTCAAAAGGAAGTTGTTCTCATGACTGAACTTGAACAAACTTTTCTAGCCCTAATTTCTTTCTCCAGAGGTACAATTTTTTTTAAAGTTTATATGTTGAAACTTTAGAATTAGCGTTTGGATGATAATTTGAGTTTCTATAAGTAACAAGTTTATGATTGTTGAATCTATAGACTATAGTTGTTGATGTGTTTAACAGTTACAAGTTTATAGTAGTTTTTTTAAGAAATTGAAATTGTTGATATATTTTGCCATAATCTTCTTTTCATGACTTAATTTTCACATATATAAGATTTATATCGAGGATTCGAGGTATTTGCTTGGTCGGTGGGTGGGAAACACATTTTTGCGTGAGACTTGGTTACATCCGGTTGCTATGATTTCTTCATGAGAGGGATGTCACCCTGCTCCCATCACTGGCCCGGTAGGATGGATGCAAGTGTAGATCTATATATTTCATATACGGGGTAAATGGATCAGATAGCATGTAAAAAAGTGTTGGGTTGATTCCAAATATATTTTAATTTTACATTTTATATATAACAAGTTTTAGTGTTTATACAGTAAAAAAGGACATTTTTAGCAAGTTCATTTTAGGCTAATTTTGTTTGTTTTACGTGTTTGACCAGCTATGATAAAACATAACCCGTACTGACTCATAACCCGACCCCCTCGAACTTTTCGCTCAATAGTGTTATATATGTAGTTTTCGTATAGAAATTTTTGGGTACATACGTTTTCGACCCCCCGGTTCTATAGATATTTTTGGGTATATACGTTTTCGATCCCCCCATCGAAAACTTCAAGCTTCGCCATTGTACTGACTCATACTAATGAAATAGTTGAAGCATAATATTTCTATCTCCATGACAAGCAAAACTAATGGGAAAGGCAACACTTTGATAGGATTTGCTAAGCAATCCATGAAGGAATCTATTGTAAGCGTGCTACTTGTGTTAGCCCATATGTCATGCAAACTTTTAACTCTAAATTTGATACAAAAGTGAGTTTGATTAAACAAGTTGCAAAAATTTAGTTGGTTTTAAAATTTTGAATAGAATACGTGTTGTGTTTACTTTCTTTTTGCAGCGATGAAGGATGTGCTAGGAATGGTCTTTCTTAAAAAAGTTATGGTCCTTAACAAAAATCAAGGTTAATGTAGTTAATTTCCTACCGATCATTTTACAATTTTTCTGGATTATTAGGATGCTAATGAAAGAGTATTTCCGTTACAAGGATGACGAAGAGGTAAACAATAATCTGTTCTATTTTTATTTTTTTAGAACGGGTTTTTACCACTTTTACTCATCCTATCTCTTTAAGTTAAAACATAAGTAAACGGGACCAAATCCTCTGATTTATTCTTGCGATTGTTTTTGCATTCATTGGCACAGACGAGATGTCACTGAAGAAGCTGAAGATAATGTGTAAAGCCTTACTTCTAAGATAATGCTCATAAATTCACATATATTACGGTACATATTTATATTATTTTAGTTTTCACTTACCAAATATGAAAGCGTAACCGCTTAGATGGAGATTTCTCAAAGTTTGTTGATGTATGGAGGCAATTTCTTAGGCTCTGTGTTGGACGAGGGAGACGAAGCTACTAAAAGGTTCACTTACTTCCTCGGGAAGCCTAGCTGCTTTGTACGCTATAATGAAGGTACAATTCAACACACATTATTGCTAGCTTCAAGCCTTTCATCGAACTATGAGGATGCTATTTGCTACTGATTATTACCTAATCCCTTATTAGCTGAAGTGCACATCAACCGACACCTCACTCTGTTTGTGTGCACGAAGTATGATGCAAAGAAAGGTCGCCAAGAATGAACAACAACCCATTTGTAAGGTCAAGGCTTACAGAAAGCAGCTCATCATTTTTTAACCACAACAACAGCTAGGAGATGTGAATGTATGTTTGTTGCGTGTAATTATCATACATTTGGTCGATAAATAAACATGTTAGTTAATAAACCCTGCCGCATAAATTGGTATTCGTTCCGTCTTAATTTGTAAGCCCCTATTGCGTTTTAATTTCTAAGCCCCCGGCCGCATCGCGGCGGGTGCTTTCATCTAGTTCAAATAAATTTAAAATGGTTCTTGCCCAGATGGCTGAGTTGCCTGTTGTTTATCTAGAGATCAGGAGTTCGAAACCCGGCCACAACAACACCTTCTATCGATTCGTCGCTAACGTCAACCTTCACGCCACTGGCGATGTCAATTTAATGTGTTTGTTCTAAAAAATAACTAAATGGAAAATGGTAGAACTTAACACATTTCGGGACATGTGTTTCATGTTGAACAGTTGAAGTTAAGAAGGTTGTTGGAATAGTTTAGGTAAAATGTAGGTTCGTATGTTCACAATTTTTGTAGAGTTTTGTTAGATATTATGTCCAGTTCGATAAGTCAACGCTGCCGACCGGGTCTTGACCCGTAAGAGTTACACCGTGGCAACGAACTAAAATCCACTTAACTAATTTAACTAGTAATCACGAACGATACGCGGGTATTAAACTGAGAGGCGGGTACATGGACCGGGTGAGACAAGAGCACTCTTCTACGCCACTTGTCGTGCATGCACTCTTGCATCGCCACTTGTCGCGCACCTACATCTCGGCCAATGGCATTACATGCACTATGCATGTCCACCACTTGGCAAACATGCATAGATCTTCATTCTCTATTTAAGGATGGTTGGTCTTGCATTTTAGAGGTTGGATGAACATAATAAGAAGGCTCTCATAACACCACAACCGGCCAAGACCGCCGCCGGCCACCTCCGCCTCTGCCCTGCCGCCGCCGATTGCCGCGGCTGCCGCCGCTGTTTGCCGCGGTTGGCCGCCGCTTGGCGCCACCTCCTTCGTCGCGTTCCGTTGGTTCGTTTACTAGCACTTGTTCGTTGAACCTCGGTGTCTCGACCGGTTAGTCATTAACCGAGGTATATCTTTCTCATCGGTAGTTATATATTTCACTGTGCTCGTATTTGCATGTAACCGGATCCTGTCGGGTTTCGCTTTGTTGATCATTTGTTTATATTTCCGCTGCGTTTTATTAATTAACTATTATTTATTAAACCGGGTTTTTGATAAATAAATTATGACCGATCACCACGGAAACCCAACAGTGGTATCAGAGCCTTAGTTACAACATACGAGTCGGTATCGGTCCTTTTAACCGGAATTAGAACACAAACTTTATTTATTTAAAGTTTATGATCTAAGTATTTTTTTAATGACACTTTTATTTTGGTCAATATTTTATTTGTTTTGCTTGACTAAAATATTGCCCGGTTTATTTTGTGATTGTTGTGCGATGTGCAAATCCGGCCCAACCTTTTTTTGTAGTTGTATATTTTATTTGGTTTTGTAATTATTATTTTTGGTCATCGAGATGTTCAAAGTTGTAATAGATTAGTTTATGGTTTTGGCCCGTCTTGTGGTTCAAAGTTGTAATAGATAGGCCTTTTGTCTTTGTTGTATTTACTTGTTAAATATTATTGATACGAAGACCCGAAGCAAAACTGAATGCCAAGAGGAGTCTTGGAGTGAGTGGGAGTTGCTCAAGACAACAAGATGCACTCAAGTCCATCCTTGTGGTTGTTTGTGTGTTGTGACCCCGTGACCCATTTGTTCTTGCTATTAGGCTCTAGCAAGATCGAACAATCTTGGCCATATGGATTTACATATTTATCTTGCTATTGTGGTTGCTTTTATCTTATAAATTGTTATAACGTAAGCAACCTAAATACCAACATGATTTTAAAAGGAGTTTTAAAATATTAAAAACAATCACATTAAAACAAGTTCTAAATTGTTTTTATAACTTATTAAAGTTTTTGCTATAAAACAAAGGATGTTTTTGAAACAAATAATAACCAATTAAGTTTTGCAAATTAAACTAGTTTTTATTTTCCAAAACTATTAACTTGATAGTTTTCTATTAACTTAAAATTGGTTAATCCAAGTCGCGACAAACTTAGTTTTATAGGTTATCTAAAACTAATTGTCCCGCGAGGTGAAAGGGTTTTTTTGGTTATGTCGCAAATTTAATATCTAAACTAAAACCGACAAAAACGACCCTAT
Organism: Helianthus annuus; assembly: GCF_002127325.2. Taxonomy (NCBI): domain Eukaryota; kingdom Viridiplantae; phylum Streptophyta; class Magnoliopsida; order Asterales; family Asteraceae; genus Helianthus; species Helianthus annuus. Next base: position 167,622,548 of record NC_035437.2, read on the forward strand.
TTAGTAAAAATTAAAATCAATAGTCTATGCCATCCTATTACTAGTAACACTTGAGGCATAATGCGAACCATCAGTGTTGGAGCCACAGCACGACACTTGGTGTCTAGTTTATCCTTCCAAGGTGCAAGGGCTTTGTCAACACATCCGACTCTTCCACATGTGACCATTTTAGGACGACTATTACTTTTCTTCTCGTGTTTATGTGCCCCAGCTGTCTCGAGAACAAAAGTGGCATAGATGAGGCCAAACGTATCAATGCAAGGACAACAGATTATCCTCGCAGCCTCATAAACCTCGGGAATTGTGCTTTTCTCACAATTGACAATCGTTGTCAGTCCGCTTGAACCTCTTGCTAATGTTGCATGCCCCAGCCGCCTTTGGAAAGAGCTTCTAACTGGATTCTCATTCCTTATCGTCTCACCTCACGAAATAAGGAGATATACATCGAAAATACTAATTAAAATCACCTTGCTTATATAACAGATGTCTAATGAAAAACAAACTACTTCATTTCAAGTCTATACTTGAAAAGGAAAAGAAATAAAAATTCTGAATAACACCAACCTTTTCGAATGACACCACAATCTGAGAATAGTTCTCAAGATGGAGGAAAAGTTGTATATCTTAGATGGCCCAGTCCCGACCGAGCCTGAAAGTAATTCTACTACTGCTCGCAAGGCACTGGAGAAACATAACGAGGATTCCGTTGAGGTAGCCTGCCTTATGAAAGCCACCATGTCTCCTGATCTTCAGAAGAACATGGAAGATATGGATGCTTATGACATGATCCAGCAACTGAAAGGTATGTTCCAGAAAACAAGCCCGACAGGAGCAATATGACACCATGAAACAACTCATAAGCTGTAAAATGCTGGAAGGATCATTTATCAGTACTCATGTGCTAAAGATGAAAGGATACATTGACCAGATGAACAAACTTGGTTATTCCACAAAACCAACCAAGTTCTAATGGTCAAGTCTGGTGGTGTTAAGAAGCCCAATAACAAGAAAAGGAAACAAAAAGAGTAAAGGCAAGAGAAAAGTTGTTGTTGCTGCCAGAAATGCCATCAACAACAAGCATGTTGCAAAACCACACCCTCCTAGGAACGTCAGTGCTTTGAATGCAACCAAATGGGCACTGGAAGGGAAACTGCCCACAGTATCTAGCCAAGCTGAGGATGAACAAGGCCAATAACATTGGCACTTCTTCTATTCTCATTTATGTTATCGAACTTTTCACTGTTTCTAGCAACACATGGGTATTTGATACCGGATGTGGTCTCCACATCATTAATGTCTTGCAGAAGCCTAAAAATGGAGGAAACTGAAACAAGGCCACCTGGAACTCATAGTTGGTAATGGAAAGAGAGTTCCAGTTCTGGCAACTGGAACATTTTGTTTTCCCTGGCCTTGTAGTTACTTTAAATAACTGTTTATATGCACCTGGTTTGACCAGAAATGTTATTTCAGTTTCTTCATTGTTTGAACAAGCATTCAAGTACGTTTTAATGGTTTTTCTATTTTAGCCTACTTGAATGATGTCTTTTATTTTGAAGCTAAACCTCGAAATGCTATTTATGAGATTGATTTTCAAACAAGTAGTAACATATATCATCTTTCTAAGCGTAACAATGCTGGCATAAATAAAACATATTTATGGCATTGCAGACTTAGCCACATAAGTAAGGCACGCATAAAATGGCTCCAGTCCAAGGGGATTCTTGAATCCACTAGACAGGACTCCTTTGATAATTGCGAATCTTGCTTAGCTGGCAAACTCACAAAGCACCCCTTCACCGATGTTGGTGAACGGATCAATGGTTTTCTAGAACTCATTCACATGATGTATATGGCCCTTTCAGAACCATGACTAGAAACCATGACTAAAAACCAGCTTAATAGAAAGATAAAAGTACTTCGATCAGATCAAGGTGGTGAATATCTCAGCTTTAAATTTCTCAATCATCTAAAAGAGTGTGGAATAGTTTCACAACCCTCCCCACCTAGCACACCCCAACTTAATGGCGTGAGTGAAAGGTGAAAACGAACTCTACTTGATATGGTTCGATCGATGATGTATAGAACTAACTTGCCTCACTCTTTTTGGATCATGCTCTTATAACCGCTACCCGCATTGTCAATTTGACTCTGACTAAAAGGTAAACAAAACCGCCATATGAGATATGGCATGGGCGTAAACTCGATTTGGAATACCTTAGAGTATGGGGATATGATGCATACATCATAAATGATTCTGATGATAAGCTCGATCCTCGAGGCGAAAAGGTTGTTTTCGTCGGATACTATAAAAGAAGCGGATATTTATTCTACAATCCTGATGCAAATGTGATTTCCATCAAATGGAAGGGACACTTTCTCGAGAAAGAACTTCTTAATCAAGAAACTGGAAATAATGTGGTTGATCTTGAAGAAATTCAAGAACCACAAACAACCGCTAATGTAGTCGGACTGTCTGATCAACAAGTAGTTGTTGCCAATGAATCAGACATAAAACACAAGCGTTTGCAAAAGTAGTGGAATTCGCAAGAATCTGATAGATGTTTATGGCGTCTAAAAGGTCCCGAAGTCTTATTAGTAGCTGAGTCTAATGACAAACCTGCTAACTACAAATCTGCAATCTTAGATTCAGAATCTGAGAAATGGCAAGAAGCCATGAACGTCGAGATGCAATCTATGCATGACAATCAAGTATGAGACTTGGTTGAGCCACCCCCCGAATCTCGGGCAGTAGGGAGAAAATGGATTTTCAAGAGAAAAACCGATATGCATGGAAATGTACACACCTATAAAGTATGGTTAGTTGCGAAGGGTTTCATTCGAACTCCAAGTATTGACTATAATGAGACCTTCTCGCCCGTTGTTATGATTAAATCAATCAGGATATTGTCTGCCATAGTTGCGTAGTATGATTACGAAATATGGCAAATGGATGTCAAAACCGCCTTTCTTAATAGACATCTCTCTGAAGATGTCTATATGGTTCGGCCTAAAGGTTTTGTCGATCCTAAATATCCAACTAAGGTGTGCAAACCCAATAAGTCCATTTATGGACTCAGGCAAGCGTCTCGTAGCTGCAATCTTCATTTTGACCAGAAGATCAAAGAGTTTGGTTTTGCCAAGAATGAAGATGGGCTTATGTTTACAGAAAGGTTAGTGGGAGCACCATATCATTCCTCATCCTGTATGTGGAGGATATACTGATCATTGGAAATAACATCCCTATGCTTAACGAAGTTAAACACTTTTTGGGATCTTGCTTCGCAATGAAAGATCTTGGAGAAGCTGATTACATTCTGGGAATGAAGATCTATAGGGATAGATCTAAGCGGCTTCTAGGGCTAAGTCAAAGAACGTACATAGACAAAATGTCGACACGCTTCAAGATGGGAAACTCCAAGAAAGGAGATGTTCCTATGACTAAAGGAACCGTGTTGAACAAATCGCAATCTCCTTCAATGGACATTGAAATTAAGCAAATGGAAGTAGTTCCATATGCTTCAGCGATTGGTTCAATCATGTATGCTATGTACTAGACTTAACGCCTCATATGCTTTAAGCATAACCAATCGTTTTCAGCATAGTCCTGGCATTGCCCATTGGACTGCAGTAAAGAACATTCTGAGGTACTTGAGAAGAACCAAAGACATGTTCTTGGCATTTGGAGGAGTGGAAGAAGAGCTCGCTGTAAGGTGTTACACTGATGCTAGCTTCCAAAGTGATCAAGATGATTCTCGCTCACAATTAGGATTCGTATTCACTCTCAATGGAGGAGCTGTCTATTGGAAAAGCTCCAAACAGAGTATAGTGGCGGATTCAGCCACCGGGCCTCGATGTGGTTTCAAGTATTCAGAAACCGATCTAGGTATTCTGTGATAACACAGGATCATTGCTCAAACCAAGGAGCTCGGATCACAGGGTTAAGCACATTCTAAGAAAGTTCCACTATATACGGGAAATACTGGAATGGGGAGACATCTTAACAAGCAAAATAGACACAGATCAAAACCTAACAGACCCGGTCACTAAATCGATGACCCAGGACAAGCTATCGGTCTTAGATTGGATAACCATTTGTTTTGATTTAGTATTTGGATGTACGAACATTCAAACAGTTGTACCTTTTGAATCCACCTTTGATTTACTGGCTAAATGCAAAGTTGGAATCTTACAACTGTGTTCGATTTTTGTACGTTTAATCCATGAATCTTGTATTCTAAATTATCCGTAGTCAGTCAGACTCGTGGGAACGACTCTGAATTAAGACTATTCTGATTTTTGGGCTCAAGTGGTTGACTTCCAAAATCACAAGCCTCATTGTGAATGACGCTGGATGTAACTCGCATCAAATCATCTTCATGGATCTTAGTCATAAGATGTTATGATTTTTGTATACTCATTTAGTATCCTCTGACCTGAGATACATACTAGAACTTTCGTTTACTGAAGACTATTCTTTGATCAGTGTCAAACGTTGTCGCGTAACTGCCAGTCATAAAGGCATTGGTTGGGAGTGGTTCTGAAGTTTAGTGGGAGTTGTATGTAGTCAAGATGGGATTTTGTACTCTCACATTATATGTAACAGTTAGACATCTGGGCGCCCTCGTTGATTCAAACTGGTGAAGTGTAAGGCCTTACCCAAACTTACTGTGTGTTTGATTGGACCACTTTAATTCTATGAACGAGAACGATAATGATTGAACGCCATGTGAGATTGAATCTGATCCATGTCTCATTGTTCAACTTGATGTCTTTTACAGAAAGGATAGATGACGAGAATTGCCATAAGTCTACTGTCTTCATGTAGCAAGTCGTTGCTAAAGAGAAGATACATTGGTTAATGACTTTAAAGTGTCATGACCTGTTGGGGGGCAACGATGTGTAGCTAGAACACCGCTGGTTGTCTGCGTTGAGATCTTATCAGAGACCGTCCAAGTGGGAGCTGTTAGATATTATGTCCGGTTCGATAAGTCAACCCTGCCGACCGGGTCTTGACCCATAAGAGTTACACCGTGGGCAACGAACTAAAATCCACTTAACTAATTTAATTGGTAATCACGAACGGTACGCGGGTATTAAACTGAGAGGCGGGTACATGGACCGGGTGAGACAAGAGCACTCTTCTACGCCACTTGTCGTGCATGCACTCTTGCATCGCCACTTGTCGCGCACCTACATCTCGGCCAATGGCATTACATGCACTATGCATGTCCGCCACTTGGCAAACATGCATAGATCTTCATTCTCTATTTAAGGATGGTTGGTCTTGCATTTTAGAGGTTGGATGAACATAATAAGAAGGCTCTCATAACACCACAACCACAACCGGCCAAGACCGCCGCCGGCCAAAACCGCCGGCCGCCATCGCCGCAAGACCGCTGGCCACCTCCGCCCTGCCGCCGTCGATTGCCGTAGCTGCCGCCGCTGTTTGCCGCGGTTGGCCGCCGCCACCTCCTTCGTCGCGTTTCGTTGGTTCGTTTACTAGCACTTGTTCGTTGAACCTCGGTGTCTCGACCGGTTAGTCATTAACCGAGGTATATCTTTCTCATCGGTAGTTATATATTTCACTGTGCTCGTATTTGCATGTAACCGGATCCTGTCGGGTTTCGCTTTGTTGATCATTTGTTTATATTTCCGCTGCGTTTTATTAATTAACTTGCTTAATTAATTAACTATTATTTATTGAATCGGGGTTTTGATAAATAAAATTATGACCGATCACCACAGAGACCCAACAAGATTATCTTGTAAAAAGTTATGTTTGCTAAGGGGAGGGGGGTGGTCACTAGTGATAGAATTCTATCACTCACAAGCACCAATCAAGTTCCCCCATGTCATCAACCATTTTTCCATCACTCACAACCTTTTTTAGTGGGGGTGGTCATCACTCACCACCACACCCAACAATTTCCCCCAACCAACAATTACACTCACAAAAAAAAAAAAAAAAAAACCATCACGCGTGAAGAAAATAACGAAAATGGATTTCGTGGAAAATATAACGCGCTATACTATTAGGTGGGGGGGGGGGGAAGGTTCATTTGAGAACAAATTTAATGTGAGAAGAAAAAGAAGAAAGGGCATATTAGTAAAATGCTATTTCATTTATAACTCATGTCATTAATTTTTCTCTCTTTATTTAATTAATCAACTAATCATTAATTATCCTACATATAATCTACAAAACCTACACATATCAAAATTTTCCTTCATACACCTTACACATTATAGAATTTTATCCTACACAGTCGAAATTTATCCTACACACCTCGAAATATATCCTACACAACTCGTAATTTATCCTACACAACTAGTAATTTATTCTACACTTTAAATTAAGTTGTTTTTTAATTTGAAAAAAGTATATATTTTGAAAAGGAGTTACAAATTTAATTTACTAGTTATTAAAGGGTAAGAATACAAATTAATGATTTATGTAAGTTTACCAATATACCCTTATATTAAAATTAACTACAAATATTAAATGAAGTAAAATGAAGCATTCTTATTGGTTGAAACTTCTTCTTTTTTATTTTTACAAAAAATTTCTTCTCATTTGAACTCTCCACTAGGTGGTGGTGGCTATATGGAAGTTCATGTGACAACCCAAGCATTCAAGGTCAGTGTCTCGTAATTACGTGATTCCGTTTCTTATCATTTCTCCTTCCATAATTCTTGTGACGATAAAAATTAGTAACACATGTGATTGTAATAAAGATGTTAAATGTATAGCGTGTCTGAGTATATGTACTTGTGCTTGTCTGATTAACAAACCCTAGACATAAGAGATCGGACCCGGCCCAAGCATGGCATGTAGCATCAACTAGTAACTGGCCCAAATATTGTTTCACTTTATGGTTGGTCCCGACCCAAGTTGTTTTGATTTGCAAGATCAACCGGCCCAGCTACTGTTTTAGTTAACACGTAAGGTTGGCCCAAATTATTAATTGCTTAGCTAATATAGGTGGCCCAATTCTTTATCCATTTAACCCCATGTATACGTGAACAAATAGGATCACAAAATAAACAAACCCTATTTTCCTTTCCCCCTAAGTGTTCGACGGCAGCAAATATCATTCGCGCATCATTCCTTCTGGCCGAACCCCTCTTGGTTAGCAGGTGCATATTTGTATTATTTCTTATTGATTGTCCTGAACTCGATTAACTGATTGGTGTGCGTGTGTGTGTGCAATATTCATGTAAGTGTTCATGCATACATTGATTGAAATAATATAAGATAATGATGTAGGCTTGCATGATATGGAATGGCTAGTAACTGATGTCAATACATGTGTGTAAATGGTGGTCCAATAGAAACAAAATACATAATGCATATCATGTGTGTGTAGCCGATAGTTGTAAATGGGATAGTTTTGTTCTGGGATTAATTTGATTGGTGCATGTGAGCCGCACATGATTATTGGACAGCAACCTTGCATGCTGTTGAGTAGTGGATTGCATGATGTATGGTATATAGGATTTGTATTGATAATTACATGACATCGAAATGGTAATATGTGGGTACTGTGGGTGTCAAGTAGATAAATGTGACAGACTCAAAGGTCCAATAGGATTGATTCAAATGATTATTAAAGGCTGATATGTAGGGGCATAGAAAAATGGCGGTCATGCATGTGAGTTATGATCAAGCCATGTGTGGTTTGCATTGGACCAAAGTGAAGGTCCAATTAGATTTTCCCATATGTGAACATTGTATGTGAATTCTATTGAAACATGTGGTGCAAATAATAGCTGGGTATTGTTTTGAACTTTGTGCTTAACAACTACTTCAGTTGCTTGTGGGTTTTTGTATGTGTCTTGCTAGGGTAAATGTTAGTGGAGATTAATCAAAGATAGGTTGTATATTAATGTGACAGATTGCATACGAATAAATATGTGGAAGTTGCGATGACCTGTGCACTTTTATTAGTTGATGGCTGAATATGTTAGTTGGCAATGCATGCTTGATCAATAATGAAAACTGAGTGCTGGATATCCTATGAATATTATTATGGAGAATTTCTTGATCGGGTGCTGGGTTGGATTGCAAAAGGGGGGGGGGGGCGGTTAATAGTGGGCTGGTTACTGGGTAAATAGTGGGCCGAAACCAGTTGAGAGACCATACTTGGGCCGAGAGGAACTGATAGGTCAAGTGTTTACATTTGAGACAAATGGGCGACCCATGAATGTTTGTGGCAACCATAACTGAAATATTTGCATGTTTTATTATTCGAACTATGCATGATGAGTTAATTGGTTGTGTTTACATGCGTATAAGATGTTTACTGTTGTAAATTGGGTTATATGTACACGTTATGTGAGCAATATATATGGTTGGTGTGAAACATGAATACATCGATTAGCCGTGACTAACTGTATCGATAACTCTTTTAGGGCGTTTATGAACAAACAGTTAAGCGAGTAAATAATCTGACCGAGCAAAACCAAGGTGAGTTCACTACATTCGAGCATGCGTCCCAGTGGTTGGGGACAGTCAGTGGGTATCCCATGGGGGGATGAGTCTTTGGGTAAAAACGAGTATATTGGTTAATATTCTCACCTATCATCTTTTGTAAGTCCCTCATCGGGTATTAGTTAGTAGCGCTACTTAGGTTTGGCACCCTCACCCCGTGCCTGTAGAGGACGGAGGTGAACTAATGACCCAGTCTGGCCCAGTACTAGATAGGAGTACGTGGGAAGGGCAGTCGTGTATTTCAGGAGCCGTCATTGTTCGGAAATGAGATATTAACAATATTACTTGCATTGATTATTGAACTGTTTTACATACAACGGGTAACAAACGTTTTCTAAAATTGTGAACTCGCCAGCTTTGTCTGATACACGTGTTACATGCTCGCAGGTCGTTATGTGTCTTGGATTTGGGGAAACTTGCTATCTGGGAGTGCTGGAGTGGTCATGGATCGAGGCTCTTGGATTACAGTACATTTGATACATTGGTTTTAAGCATTATTATGAAACAATTGCTAAACAACTTATTACATGCTTCCGCTACACAACTTTTGAGAATTAATATCATGATGACAATTTATTTTGGTAAATTAATGTCATGGCTTATTTAAATATTTACCATTGGTTCAATGTGATGGGTGGCTCGAACTCTGATGCGTAACGCACCACGCGGGGTTTCCGCAGGTGAAATTTTGGGGGTGTTACAGTTGGTATCAGAGCCACTGGTTATAGTGAACTAGGTTTTAAAACGTTTTATAAAACCAGACTATAACCGAACAACTTCGAAAATCGATCATGACACTCAGCTCCAGATTGCAAGGTTCGTTTCTCTCTCACCTTATACATTACTTGTTTAACAGTCACACACTCACAATGTATATGAACTGAAACAATTCGTACCATGGTGACTTGATAGCGTGACCCCACACATCAACTCATGCGAGCCATAGACCTATGATATCATCTGTTGTGTTGTTTGAACGGGGGAAACTTTGAGCGCGAGCTAAGAAGCACTGAGATAAGCATGCAAATTGCCTTATTATTATGGGTGCACACTTAATAATAACGCGGGGTGCATGCAAGTCCCAGTGAGACTTATCGAGCGTGAGGAGGGTTCTGCCCTACTATGTGTGAACTTGGTAGTACGTAAATATCAGTATGATACTTGACCCTCATCTCGTTTCGACTTCTAAATCGGTTTATTCCCGACTATAGAAACATGAGTGAACGAGGACACGGACGTGGCAACATCACCATGACTCAGGCTGAGTTGACTGACCTAATCAACACCCGCGTGGCTGAGGCTTTAGCAGCCTATCAAGCTGGTACGGAATGTACCAAGTATTCTTACCCTCATATTGTGTACACGGCTTTTCACTTCTACAATGCGAGTCCCAGCGAGGCTTAACAAGTGAAAAAGGGGTTCCGCCCTGTTATTTGATTAATGTGGCACACAACAGCCTATAGGAGGCATAGCAGTGAGTGACTCTTACATAAACACAAACTTTTTGAAACACAAACTTTTCACTTCTCATCGAACTTTTACGAATCTCGATGTTAACAAACGTTACCTGAACACTCATCAGAACGCCTAGCAAATTGTGTAGAATGTTAAGTGCTTGTACGAACATCCCTGAGTTGGATGTGGTAGCGTCGAATGAATGGTTATTACCTTCCTCACTTATCTTCATTTGTTTGAACCTAGCACACTAACGCCCTCAATCTCGAAGTGCGATCACTTTTGCAACACTCTTGAAACACACTGGGAATAATTCGAATCACTTGCTGAAGGGATGGACAAAAGGGTGAGTGTAGTATCCTACCGACTTCAGTATTTGGACGACCCCGATTACCAGCAACGAACACCAGCGAACTGACTTCAATCTAAGTCTTAACTCTGGTCAGCGACTCGTGGGAGTCAACTGTTACAAACCAATCTGGACTTTTGCAATGACAACAGATTTTAGTGTGGGATGTGTAGCTTCTAGCCCAACGAGTGGCACCTTCGAACTTGGCACGAAGTGTGAAGGGAGGGACATTGTGGTGAAAGAACGTGGCGCTCGGCTTCAAGCACAATGTAATAGTAGCCTACAGTATTCGTGACACCCAGGTACTTGTAATAGTAGCCTACTGTAAGGGAAATGAAGGTGCCTTCGGCATGCATTGGACGTTGGTAATTCAAAACGACCACAACCAAGGGAGCGATGACGGTACGGGAGGAATCCGCGTGATTGTAACAATTACACCGGTAGTGGTGCTCACGGAAGGGAAGTTAGGATTGATGTGAGCAACGATAGGACAATAACAACATGGTGGTTTGGATGGGTAGTAAATCGCTTCGCCCTAATTCTGTTTAACCCTGATGATTCGCAAAACCAAACATGTTATGGAACCGGCTGATGGCAAGTCAACTGCGACCGCACATGTTAGTTAGGACACAAACTCGACCTTACGGGAGACAGGCATTCGACACCGGTCTCACTCCTACTATCCTTGGTGGTTACGATGCAGTAGTCAGTGATGGCTCATTAACTAGATAAATCGCTCAGACGCACCCTGTGGGAAGAAATTTAGCGTCACCTTATGCATTGAAGTGCCCGAGTAGTGAGAAGGTTAGCATCATGTAAGTAATGACAGCCCCGAAAGCGTCTATGAAAGGATGATCTCGCTGTAGTAGCAACTAATTCTAATGATCAGACTAAGGGCGATGGGATCGAGGATCTATCAATTGTTGTGACTAATCTCAATGTGCAACTCGAGGAACTTTCAGACATATCACCACAACTATTAGTCAGGAACTCATTGATCTCACGATGAGAGGGAGCTCCGAAAACTCGTACTCTTACCGTCTTGCATCAGGAGGGTTGCAAGAGCAGTATAAGCCACTATGAGAACTGTTCGACAAGAAGGTTGTCAGACCTAATTCTCACTTTGGGAAGCCCCGGTTATATCCGTGAAGATAAGCCTTTTTGTGTAAACACACCAAGTAACAAGTACCTACCGAGACGACGGTTGAGAACCGTTTGCCGCGGCCATGTATCTAAAACCGATCGACTAGTTACAAGAGACGAGCTTTCATTCGAGGATTAACTTACAAGCGCGTTGTTATCAGATGGAAACCCAAGGGGGAGGAAGTTCTCAAAGAAGCTTACCAGACGCAATTCGGCCATACAACTTTGCACCCCAAGACCTTTAGAGCGATCATCACACCAGCAGTCCCATAGATCATGTGAACCCACCATGCTAGTGGGTGACATTTTGAACCCTTCTCAGGGGGGGGGGAAAGCAACAACATGGACAACTTTTTGGGAGGTCCTGATGGAGGAGCCACATCACGCGAAGTCTTGATAGATGTAGCTTCTGAAATTCGAGAGGCACCTTTGGGTAATGTAATCAACAAACTGGGAATGCGCGTGGATCACGCTAAGACCCGCTTTCTTTGGAAACTGATCGGCACTAAAAGTTCTTCGAGGATACAACGATTTCTTGGTTCCGCTTGATTTGTCACAGGAATTTCGATGGTCGCATAGTTTGGATCCCTTTAGCACAATGGGGTGTCGTGTTAGCGAAAGACAGAGCATGAGGACGTCTCTTCAACTTTCGAATCTTAATTCAGTAAGGTACTGAGCCCCATTTTTACCCAAGGGCATGGGTAATACAGTGGTATATCATCATGGTTTGGATCAGAGTTCCGGCTACACGCCGACGCAACGCGAGAGAAAAACGACGTACGCAACGAAATTACAAAGAAGAACTGCATAACACACAACTGGTGGTGGAAACCATGGTCTTTAGAGTTACACTGAGGCATTACTTGGACGGTACCGAATGCGTTACCTAGACCGATCACAAGGGCCTTCTGTGTACTCTGGTTTTGAGATAGCTAAATCAGTAAATGGCATCGTTGGATGGAACCCCTGGGTGGATTACGACTGCTGAACCCGAACGTGTATGGACTTTGCAGCTCGCCATCGACTCTAGCCCACCTAACCCAACTCGTTCTGTACAAACTAGGGAAATAACAGGAGAGAATTTTCAAGATGAGTCCATGCGAGGCATGGAAGAGCAACCTTGGTGAAACAAACGATATTCATTAACACATAGAACGACTATAAATCTCATTTCACAGCAACGGTAGGGAAGTTGTGAATAGTGAAACACACCGGCTTCGAAAATTCTATTCAATTGGAATTTTAAAGAAAGATGTTTGGACATGTAAATCTTGTACTGATGATTGGGCATGAAAACCCGTTCAACAATGTACGAGTATGACCTTTGACTTTGGGAAAAGTCAGGGCGAAGTATAAGAAACTGGCAACACCTATGTGGAAGATGGGAGCAGACTGCTATGAATACTGTCGCTAGTCTATTTACAACTCGAAATGAAAAAAAAAAAACAAACAGTGACAACCGTTGATCGCTGAATGTGACCAGCACACCTCCTTGCAGTCAAGGGAACTGATGAGTCTTCTCAGCTTATGAAAATTTCTCTGGAAGAGACGGATTATAGGCATGAAGTGCCAACTCATATTACCTATTGGACTATACCTAATTCAAGGCAGGCATGGCGCACACCTTTGACTCACGTCTTGACATGAACCTTACTTATTACTGTAGGGCAATCGAACAAAGTGACGAACCATCTGAACACACGAAGGCATGTTGTAAGTATGTGCATAACTGACTTTAGTGAACGTATGGGAAGGACACTTATCTTGGAGAGAAGCTCTAATGCGGCTGCACCATGAGTGTATGCATACAGCCCATGCTGAGGCATAACCTGGACAGTAACTCTAATCTCCTTGTTGGACGGATGTAGTTGACAGCGTAATCGCAAGTCCAGGTCTTGAGCTCAAAACTCTCGAACATTGCTAAGATCGGAAATTGTTCGATGGCAGCGCATGAGCGCTAGGAAGAATTTATTATAGGCAAACGCGCCATAATCGAAAGCATCACCCTGGGGGGGTGCGATATACTATAGAAAACATGGCCAACTTACCTTACGACGCGTGAGACATTCGGATTACTGGAGCAAACGGTGACCTGGCTCACAAACTCAGGCAAATCGATGAAACGGGATAACTATTGTAATGGTATGTATACCTTAGGTTTAAGGCAGTGGTTGCCTGATGAAACCCTGGTGATACCCTTACTGGAATTTGAGGTCATCAGATCAGTTGTATATATCTAGGAATCTATCGAAAACATGGACTAGGAAGTCAAGGTCCGCTAGCATGAGTCATATGACAATCGTGAGGACTTGTTAAACTTCAATACGTGGACTAAAGTTCACATAGGAACGGAAGGATATGTTAAAACTTTAATGTTATCAATTGTTCAAAGATGGAACCAACTCTTGATATCACTGGTGAATTTCGGGACGAAATTTCTTTCAAGTTGGGGATGATGTAACACCAGAGGAAAATCCGCAACAATCTTGATTTGCCACTTCACTCTCTCGTACTTACTTGTCAAATTTCGGGACGAAATTTCTTTCAAGTTGGGGATGATGTGACAACCCAAGCATTCAAGGTCAGTGTCTCGTAATTACGTGATTCCGTTTCTTATCATTTCTCCTTCCATAATTCTTGTGACGATAAAAATTAGTAACACATGTGATTGTAATAAAGATGTTAAATGTATAGCGTGTCTGAGTATATGTACTTGTGCTTGTCTGATTAACAAACCCTAGACATAAGAGATCGGACCCGGCCCAAGCATGGCATGTAGCATCAACTAGTAACTGGCCCAAATATTGTTTCACTTTATGGTTGGTCCCGACCCAAGTTGTTTTGATTTGCAAGATCAACCGGCCCAGCTACTGTTTTAGTTAACACGTAAGGTTGGCCCAAATTATTAATTGCTTAGCTAATATAGGTGGCCCAATTCTTTATCCATTTAACCCCATGTATACGTGAACAAATAGGATCACAAAATAAACAAACCCTATTTTCCTTTCCCCCTAAGTGTTCGACGGCAGCAAATATCATTCGCGCATCATTCCTTCTGGCCGAACCCCTCTTGGTTAGCAGGTGCATATTTGTATTATTTCTTATTGATTGTCCTGAACTCGATTAACTGATTGGTGTGCGTGTGTGTGTGCAATATTCATGTAAGTGTTCATGCATACATTGATTGAAATAATATAAGATAATGATGTAGGCTTGCATGATGTGGAATGGCTAGTAACTGATGTCAATACATGTGTGTAAATGGTGGTCCAATAGAAACAAAATACATAATGCATATCATGTGTGTGTAGCCGATAGTTGTAAATGGGATAGTTTTGTTCTGGGATTAATTTGATTGGTGCATGTGAGCCGCACATGATTATTGGACAGCAACCTTGCATGCTGTTGAGTAGTGGATTGCATGATGTATGGTATATAGGATTTGTATTGATAATTACATGACATCGAAATGGTAATATGTGGGTACTGTGGGTGTCAAGTAGATAAATGTGACAGACTCAAAGGTCCAATAGGATTGATTCAAATGATTATTAAAGGCTGATATGTAGGGGCATAGAAAAATGGCGGTCATGCATGTGAGTTATGATCAAGCCATGTGTGGTTTGCATTGGACCAAAGTGAAGGTCCAATTAGATTTTCCCATATGTGAACATTGTATGTGAATTCTATTGAAACATGTGGTGCAAATAATAGCTGGGTATTGTTTTGAACTTTGTGCTTAACAACTACTTCAGTTGCTTGTGGGTTTTTGTATGTGTCTTGCTAGGGTAAATGTTAGTGGAGATTAATCAAAGATAGGTTGTATATTAATGTGACAGATTGCATACGAATAAATATGTGCTGAAGTTGCGATGACCTGTGCACTTTTATTAGTTGATGGCTGAATATGTTAGTTGGCAATGCATGCTTGATCAATAATGAAAACTGAGTGCTGGATATCCTATGAATATTATTATGGAGAATTTCTTGATCGGGTGCTGGGTTGGATTGCAAAAGGGGGGGGGGGGCGGTTAATAGTGGGCTGGTTACTGGGTAAATAGTGGGCCGAAACCAGTTGAGAGACCATACTTGGGCCGAGAGGAACTGATAGGTCAAGTGTTTACATTTGAGACAAATGGGCGACCCATGAATGTTTGTGGCAACCATAACTGAAATATTTGCATGTTTTATTATTCGAACTATGCATGATGAGTTAATTGGTTGTGTTTACATGCGTATAAGATGTTTACTGCTGTAAATTGGGTTATATGTACACGTTATGTGAGCAATATATATGGTTGGTGTGAAACATGAATACATCGATTAGCCGTGACTAACTGTATCGATAACTCTTTTAGGGCGTTTATGAACAAACAGTTAAGCGAGTAAATAATCTGACCGAGCAAAACCAAGGTGAGTTCACTACATTCGAGCATGCGTCCCAGTGGTTGGGGACAGTCAGTGGGTATCCCATGGGGGGATGAGTCTTTGGGTAAAAACGAGTATATTGGTTAATATTCTCACCTATCATCTTTTGTAAGTCCCTCATCGGGTATTAGTTAGTAGCGCTACTTAGGTTTGGCACCCTCACCCCGTGCCTGTAGAGGACGGAGGTGAACTAATGACCCAGTCTGGCCCAGTACTAGATAGGAGTACGTGGGAAGGGCAGTCGTGTATTTCAGGAGCCGTCATTGTTCGGAAATGAGATATTAACAATATTACTTGCATTGATTATTGAACTGTTTTACATACAACGGGTAACAAACGTTTTCTAAAACTGTGAACTCGCCAGCTTTGTCTGATACACGTGTTACATGCTCGCAGGTCGTTACGTGTCTTGGATTTGGGGAAACTTGCTATCTGGGAGTGCTGGAGTGGTCATGGATCGAGGCTCTTGGATTACAGTACATTTGATACATTGGTTTTAAGCATTATTATGAAACAATTGCTAAACAACTTATTACATGCTTCCGCTACACAACTTTTGAGAATTAATATCATGATGACAATTTATTTTGGTAAATTAATGTCATGGCTTATTTAAATATTTACCATTGGTTCAATGTGATGGGTGGCTCGAACTCTGATGCGTAACGCACCACGCGGGGTTTCCGCAGGTGAAATTTTGGGGGTGTTACAGTTCACGCGTGATAGAATGTTCCGTGATAAAAATAACGGAACCGCCTCTCCTTGCCTAATATGAGTTATGTGTAATTAGATGTGCACGGAACCAATAAAGATGACAGAAACATCATAAAAATAATTTTACATTTGAACGGTATCGTTGTGGCAAGTTAAACCGATACCTTTAGACCCAAGCTTAAGAAAGTTAGACCCAAAAATTCACTAGAAGACATCATTAAAGATGTTCAAAAAATGTGATCTCCAAAAAATTATCCCTAAAAGTATTATACCTAAAATTACATACTGTCCGTATAGCATTGTGTATTTTCAAACAACAATCTCGGTCGCTCTTTTAAAAATTTGGTTCAGTGTGTGAGTTTTATCGAATATAATTAGTTATGATAAGAATATATAGGAGGAATTCTTCATATTAATCAATAATAATGAACTAGTTTTGGAGTTCGATTTTTAACCCTCATAGAGGCTCCGATGTTTAAGGGAGGCGATCGCCGGAAACCTATTCCGGTGGATATTCAAAGACGGCTAACGAAGTTCTATGTCTCCAATCTTCCAGATAGGTGCAGTGGGATGGATTTAGCTAAGGTTGTTCGTATGCATGCAGACATATTTGACATTTACATAGCGAGGAAAAGAGATAAACTGGGTAACCGGTTCGGCTTTATCTCGTTACTGGATGTTAAGGATAAAGGTGGGATGGAGAAGATATTATCGGACATAAGACTGGGGGATTTCAAATTATCCTTTAACGTGGCCAGATTCACGTTAGAGGATGGGGAGATTAAAAACAGAGGTCCAGAGACTAGGAAACCTGGGATGGTTAACGGAGCGGGTGGAAGTATTGCAGGAGTAAAGGAGTTCAATAGCGGAACGGTGGCCGGGGGTAGGTCGTTCAGGGATGTCATGCTGGGGAGGCAGTCTGAAACGAAGGAGGAGAAAGTGATAGAAATCAATGAGGATTTTCAAGGATCGATAATGGGGGACCAAAAAGCAGTAATAACAAGGATGAAGGATTTTAAAGCGTTGAAAAAGGCTGAAGGTGTGATTAGAGAGTTGATGGCCGGTGCAGGGGTTGTGCAATATGTAGGAGGAATGTATCTACTGGTGTCGTTTAACAGTTCGGAGGAGGTCGAAAAATTTTTGGCCCTGTCCAAAGAAAATGGAGAGATGTTTCAGACAGCGGAGGAGTGGTCAGGCCAAACCCTTCCGTTTGAACGAATCGCGTGGCTGAGAATCCAAGGAATACCTCTTCATTTACTTGACAGAGCGGTCATTAATCTGATTGGGGAGAGGTTTGGGCTAGTGGTGAAGGGAGATATTCATGATGGTGGAGATTCGGACTTGTCATATGATTATATCGGAATCTTGGTAACCGAAGGAAAAAGGATCCAAGAGGAGGTGGTATTACAGTGGAAGGGGCGAAGGTATCGAGTTTGGGTGACAGAGGAAGTGGATGATTGGTTTTCAGATGCTATGGCGAAGGAGAAAAGGGTGGAGACCACTAAGGTTAACAACAGAGACGATCAAACCGATGAAGAAAAGATGTCGGAATCTCCGAGTCAGGTCCGGCGGTCGGACGTTTTAACTCCGGTTAACCGGAACGCTGCGACGGAATCAGTATCTCCACAGATTGCTTTTCCTTTTCCGGATATGGAAAGGCCTGTTTTTTCGGGTATTGAGATGGAAACGATGGGTAATCAGTATATCTTTACCAAGAATATGGGAGAGAATGGGGGAAGGAATAAGGAAAGTGGGGTTGGAAAAGATGATAGACGTCAGTATGGTAAGAATAGAAAATCTTTTAATATGGGGGGCACAGTTCGTGTGGGACTTGGGCAGCCCAAACACATTTCAGTAGATACTAGGCCCAGTTCAAAGAAGAGGCCCAGATTAGATTTAGATCAAAGTGGACTGGACCCTTTTGGGTTGGATGTCTTGTTGGGGATGCATCAAAATATTCAGGGGGATACACAGGGGAATCAAAATAATAACCAGGATGGGGGGGAAGATAGTGTTGAAGAGTCCCAGAATGATAATGGGAGAGGAGACACGTTCGATGGAAACGAGGGCGAGGGGAGTCACGAGCTGCTCTCGAATCAAGACAAAGTCGAAAATCAGCAAGACCCAGAGGAGAATTCGGCGCAAATGGGGGTTCCGCTGGTGTCTGAGAATGAAATTGATAATACTATCAAGTTGGGTGCGACCGTGGGAGTTCGAATGGAATCGTTTAGAGCTATGGTGACATCCATTGTGGAAGAAGAAGGTGTACAATTAGGTAAGGAATGAATTTCATGTCCATTAATGTTAGGGGTTTGGGTTTGAGGAGTAAACAGGGATGGGTTAAAGATCTTAAATCAAAGAATGGGGTTGATTTTGTTGCTTTACAAGAATGTAAATTGATCGCGACAGAGGGTTTTGATTGTCAGAATTGTTGGGGAAGGGGTATGGTGGAGTTCGATATGGTTGAAGCCACGGGTAGGTCCGGCGGTTTAATCAACATGTGGAATTCTAAAGTGTTCAAGAAGGTGTCTGCTGAATTTGACACAAATTTCTTGCTTACTTCTGGTATTCTGGTTGAAGATGGCTCGGTTTTAAACGTTTTGAACGTGTATGCGCCTCAAAGAGTTATGGCTAAAAGAAATCTGTGGGAGAGGTTAAAATCATTGATTGGTAACAATCAAGGTATGTGGGTGGTTATGGGAGATTTTAACGTGGTTCGTTATGACACGGAGAGGAAGAATTCTAGATTCAATCGAACTGCAGCCTCGGATTTTAACGATTTCATTGATGAGATGGATCTGTGGGAGTATAACATGAAGGGTAATAGATTTACATTTATGTCTATGGTAGATGGGATTGCTAAATTCAGCAAGATTGATAGGGTGCTAGTTTGTCATAACTTCTTCGATAAATGGCCGAGGGCTTGTCTTCAATCTCTGCCGCGCGGGTTATCTGATCACACTCCATTGTTACTTTCGTTAGTGAATTCTAACTTCGGGTGTAAACCATTTCGGTGGTTTAATTCCTGGTTGGATAGGGAGGGGTGTAGGGATGTGGTCACGAAAGCGATAAATAATTGCCATGTTCAGGAATGTCCGGATATTGTTTTTTCTAGTAAATTAAAAAGTGTTCGGGAGGCGGTTAGACAATGGTGGGAGGAGGAGATTCAGAAAGAAAAGGAGGAGCTTGATAAGTGTAAAAGCGAAATTCATAACTTAGAGAAAATTATGGAAGAGAGGGATTTGGATGAAGAGGAATTGTGGGTGTGGGAGGAGTGTAAGAAAGATATTTTTAAAATGGAGGAATGGAAATGTAGAGATCTGCATCAGAAATCCCGGGTGAGAAGGGCGTCGAAAGGGGATGATAATTCGGCTTATTTTCATAGGGTGGTCAACGGGAGGAAAGCGGCGAACGATATCCCAGGCATTGAGGTCGAAGGGCAATGGATTACGAAACCTAGCTTAGTCAAAAGAGGTGTTTTTAGATTCTTCAGAGATCATTTTTCGGAAAAGTTTAAGTCAAGGCCGGAGTTCATATGTGATAGTTTTAAGGTGATTTCGGGTGAGGATGCTAGAAGGCTGACGCAGATGTTTTCTAAGGAGGAGATTAGGGAGGCGGTCTTCGATTGTGGGTCAGATAGAGCCCCGGGACCAGACGGGTTCAATTTTAATTTTATCAAGCAGTTTTGGAATGTTTTAGAAGATGATTTTATCAATATGTTCAAGGAATTTTACGAGACAGGAGAGATCAGTAAAGGGTGTAGTACCTCGTTTATATCGCTAATCCCGAAGACCCCGTCGCCGATTGGGTTAAGGGACTATAGGCCGATCACTCTTGTGGGAGTTATTAGTAAAACGATATCGAAAGTTCTGGCTTCTAGGGTGAAGGATGTTTTGGAGAAGGTTATCTCGGAGACGCAAACAGCTTTTCTCAAAAACAGATTTATTTTGGATGGCCCGGTTATTCTGAATGAGCTAGTTGGGTGGATTAAAAAGAACGGGAGACAAGGTTTCATGCTGAAAATCGATTTTGAAAAAGCATATGACAATGTTAATTGGGGTTTTTTATTATCGGTTATGAGACAAATGGGGTTCCCGGATAGATGGTGTCTTTGGATTCAAGGGATTCTGAAGTCTTCGAGATCGGCGGTGTTAGTCAACGGCTCTCCTACGTTTGAGTTTCAGTGCCAAAAGGGGGTTAGACAGGGAGATCCGTTGTCCCCGTTCTTATTTCTTATTGTCATGGAGGCGTTCTCGTGCCTTGTCAAGAAGGCCTGCGACATGGGGGAATTAAAAGATCTTAGATCCCTAAACGGAAACCTTAATATTTCTCATTTACTTTACGCTGATGATGCAGTTATTTTAGGGGAGTGGTCAAGAGATAATATAGAGAAGACGGCGAGGTTGCTAAGGGTGTTTCACATCTGCTCGGGGCTGAAAATCAATATTAAGAAATCCTTTTTATTTGGGATTGGGGTTGACAAGGAAGAGGTGATAGAGATGGATAATCTTTTGGGCTGCAGGTATGGTGACTTTCCCTTTGATTATTTGGGGGTTAAAGTGGGGGCGAACATGAATAAGAGTCATAACTGGGATTCGGTTTTAGACACGGTTCGTAATCGGTTGGCCTCTTGGAAGGCCAAGACGTTATCGATGGGCGGAAGGTTAATTTTGGTGAATTCTGTTTTGTCTAGCCTCCCGGTATACTATTTATCTATTTTTAAAGCCCCAGTTAAGGTGACCGACCAAATCGAAAGGTTGATGAGGAATTTTTTGTGGGCCGGTACCAGTGAAGTTAAGAAGTTGAGTTGGGTCGCTTGGGAGTCGGTGACGCTTTCTAAAGAAAATGGAGGATTGGGCATTACGAAATTAAGAGATGTGAATTACGCCCTTCTTGCTAAATGGGTTTGGAGATTTAAAACTCAATCTAATAGCGTTTGGAGGAGTGTTGTGGAAACGGTTCATGGGGGAAAGGGTAGGTGGGGTTGTTTACCGGTAAACCGACGGTACAAAGGTTGCTGGCTCAATTTGGTTAAGGTGGTGGAGAAACGTATCATTGACGGGAAGACGTTTATGGATCTCTTATCGGTTAAGGTTGGGAATGGCTTGTCCGTGAAATTTTGGTCAGACAAATGGGTGGGCTTGACGGTTTTAAAAGATAGATGGCCTAACCTATACGGGTTGGAAAGAAATAAGCAGTGTGTTGTGGCGGATAGGCTGGGTTGGGACGGTTCCACGTGGAGGTTCTTGCCAAATTGGAAACATAAATTAACTACGGTAGAGGAGTTATCGGAGATGCAAGATGTGGACTATCTTCTTAATATGGTGTCGTTATCTAGTGAAGTTGATCGTTGGTCTTGGGGTGTTGATGGTATTGATCCGATGACGGTCTCGGCGGTGAAGTCTTGGATTAGGGAGGGCTCTGAAACTAGGAGAGAGCACTCGATGAGATGGGAGTCATGGGTTCCGAATAAAGTTAAAGTTTTTATTTGGCGGGCGGAGATGGGTCGCATCCCGACTAAGGAAGCTCTCATACGGCGCAATGTTAATATTCTGGATGATTCTTGCCCTTTTTGTAGCTCTCAAGTGGAAAGTGTGATGCATCTTTTTACTGGTTGCCTCTTTGCCTGTGGCGTTTGGTCGGCGGTTGGGTTGTGGTGCGACATTGGGCCGATTTTGGCTTTCGATTTCAGGGACCTTTTACTCTTGCAGGATGGTGTGCAGAGAAGGAAATGGGCTAAAAAAATTATCAGGGGTATTGTTTATACCACATGCTGGGTTGTTTGGAAGTTGAGGAACGAAAGAGTTTTTAAAGGGGCTAATCCAAAAGTGGTCGAAGCGGTCGCGCTAGTGAAGTCTTGGTCTTTCTTATGGTTAAAAAATAGATCTAAATTCACTTGTATTATTTGGAAGGATTGGTGTCGTAGTCCTCTGTATATGTTGTAAGCGTTTTTTGTGACGGTCCTTGTTTTAAGGGCTTGCCGGTTTTTCTAATGAAGTTTACGTTTCAAAAAAAAAAAATAATAATGAACTAGTTAGAGTTGAAAACTCTAACTAAGATTATAAAGTCTCGATTGTAATCTATTATTGTTAAAAATTTTTATGTATATACACACAATTTAATTACTATAATAACATATAATAAAAGATAGGTAGCCCAAAGATCAAAGATTATTAAACATGCTTTTCCAAACTTCGGGTATCTCGTGTTTCACACATCACTGTTTGAAAACTCAAATAATGACGACGATATATGATGATGATTATTAGAGTATTCTTAGATGAATTATTATATAAAATCGTATGGCTTCATCGTCATCACATTATTGGTCCAGGAGTTCATTGAATTAAGCATATGAATTTGAACTTGTCAGTGGGTTGAGATAACTTAGGTGCATGCCACTACGTTAACTACATTTCGGCCATAATAGATCGAATATAATATCCAACTTCACATTTTGTAAACTTCTATAAACTACAATTCAATAACATAGGGTTACAATGGTATTTCTCTTGTAGATATATACAAAAATAAACCCCTAAGTTAAACATTTTAGGGGTCTAATTGAGGTTCTAGAGTGAACACTAATATATTTGCGAACTGAGCGAACAAATTTTGATCATTGATTTACACACGTGGATGGCTAGGATTTCATCATCAAATCGTAAAATACACTAGTGTATTTTATCATCAAATACTAGCCATTGATCTATACACATGTATGGCCAGGATTAGTTTGCTCAGTTCGCAAACTACACTGGTATTCACTATTGAACCTAATCCTCTATAAGGTAGGGATCCTAAGAGAAGTCCACCAATTTTCCCTAAGCAAAAAATGCAAAAAAAAGTGAAAAAAATGCAATTTTGTTTTTTTTTTTTTTTTGGGGGGGGGGGGGGGGGAAATCGCAGCTTTTTCTTTAAGGATTAATTTTTTTTTTAAAATTTTTTTTTTTGGATTTATACACATGTGTATATTGTTAATCTTTTAACTATACATATATGTATATTGACAATTATACATATATGTATATACATGTTTAAAATTGAAAAAATATGTGTTATAAATCCTAAACCTTATACCATAAACACTAAAGATAAACCTTAATGCTAAACCCTAAACCCTAAACCCTAAAGCTAAACCCTAATTCTAAACCCTAATGCTAAACCCTAAAGCTAAACCCTAATTCTAAACCCTAAAGCTAAACCCTAATGCTAAACCCTAAAGCTAAAACTAAACCCTAAAGCTAAACCCTTAATGCCAAACCCTGATGCAAACCCTAAAGATAAAGCTAAACCCAAAAGTTAAAGCTAAACCCTAATGCTAAACCCAAAAACTAAACCCTAATGCTAAACCCTAAATACTATTATTAAACCCAAATGCTAAACCCTAAAGCTAAACCCTAAACCATAAAGCTAAACCCTAAACCCTACTGCTAAACCCTAAATACTAATGCTAAACCCTAAATAACACTTATTTTTCAATTTTAAACATGTATATACATATATGTATAATTGACAATATACGTATATGTATTGTTAAAAAGATTAACAATATACACATGTGTATAAATCCAAAAAAAAGAAAAAATTAAAAAAATTAAAAATTAAATTCTTAAAGAAAAACCTGTGATTTTTCAAAAAAAAAAAAATTTGCATTTTTTTTACATTTTTTTTATTTTTTTGCTTAAGGAAAATGTGTGGTCCAGAATGCTTCTCAAGTTTCTCAAATAGCCAACTACTTCTCACATGATCCTTATCTTATATATATATATATATATATATATATATATATATATATATATATATATATATAGGGGGCTGCTAGAATGAGAACCACCCCGAGTTGTAAGAACCGCGAGAACTACACCCCACGGAGCGCCGTTCGCCATGATTTTTTTTACAAGTAGATGTGTGTATTATAAACACAGCCGTAAAAAATCATGGCGAACGGCGCTGCGTGGGGTGTAGTTTTTTACACCACAAGTTTGGTGTTTTTTAATTTTTTTTCTTTTTTGTTTTTTTTTTTACCAAACTTGTGGTGTAAAAAACTACACCCCACGGAGTGCCGTTCGCCATGATTTTTTACGGCTGTGTTTATAATATACACATCTACTTGTAAAAAAAAATCATGGCGAACGGCGATCCGTGGGGTGTAGTTCTCGCGGTTCTTACAACTCGAGGTGGTTCTCATTCTAGCGGCTCCCTATATATATATATATATATATATATATATATATATATATATATATATATATATATATATATATATATATATATAATCATCTCTAATACACTTTTATTAATAGAAAATTTAACCGACCAGTGAGGTCAAGGAACCCCTCTAGTTCAACCCACGCATATGTTTGGAAAATTTAGTGAAAATGACTTTTCTTTAACTTTGTACACAAATAATTATATGTAATTAGTATTTTTCTTACGATTAAATAATGGTTTTATGATTACTTTGATGAGAGCTTCATAATGAACTAAAAAGTGTTCCAATTGAAGCTAGGTAAATGCCATAAATGAGATGACAATGTTTATAATTGTAGGTTCTAAAACGATTATAAAGCCAAGGTCTTTATCGTAGTTTAAAACATAAACACGCCAATATAGAGAAAAACACCGAATTTTCCGACTTCTGATATTTCAGGCTAGTTGGTTCATCTCCAATACCATCATAATTCTACCTCTTCTTTTGTTTATGCATTTCATTTGTAACTCGTACCTAGATTAATTTCACTGTTATCAATATCTTTTGTATTGTATTAAATTTTGTTTATTAGTATGACCGATAATTCTTCTACAAGAAATTAGGGCTGTAAACGAACCGAACGAACACGAACAAGGCCTTGTTCGTGTTCATTCGTTAAGGAATAAATGTGTTCACGAACGGTTCATGAACACTTACCGAACGAGATTTTATGTTCGTGTTCGTTCATTAAGGAAATGAGCGTGTTCGCGAACGGTTCACGAACACAAACGAACACAAATAAATTTGGCGAACGCGACGAAGGATAAAGATAGATGGCCCAGAGAGTAGCACTCAAACTTGAATCCCTTATTGTGGAAATGAGGTCGATTGTATTCGTGGATGTAAATAATGAGAAATGAAAGGGAAATGGTGCATAAATAAGGTGAAAGTGAGTTTCCTAGTTTAATTGTTAGGGAAATAAAATAAATAAAAGTTTAATAATATAAAAAGTAAAAATAAAATATAAGAAAGTACAAAGATCTCCAATTAAAACACAAACATACGAACATAAACGAACGCAAATCAACGAATGTTCACGAACACGTTCACGAACACCTTATCGAACGTTCACGAACACAATCGAACGAACGAGACCTCTGTTCATGTTCGTTCATTTAACTAATCGAACGAAATTTCTTGTTCATGTTCGTTCGTTTAATTAAACGAACGAACATAAACGAACTTCCCGCCGAACGGTTCACGAACTGTTCGCTGAACATTCGGTTCGTTTACAGCCCTACAAGAAATGCTTCTAAGGGGCTATTTGTTTACCTCTTAATGAACCTCTTAATGGTTCAGACCTTTTACTGGTTCAGCACTTAATGATTCAGACTGTTTGTTTCGTGAGCAGATGTCTGAATGGTTCAGATATTTGTCTCTGAATGGTTAAGTATTATACAGAGTTTGAATGGTTAAGACCTCTAATCTGAATTGGTCGGACATTTGCCTCTAAAGGGCTAAACATTATACTGCCTCTTAATGGTTCAGACCTCTTACTGGTTCAGCACTTAATGGTTCAGACCTCTTACTGGTTCAGCACTTAACTATTCAGAAGTTGCTAAACAGTCCCTAACATTCTCTTGAAGCATGCCATTTGTTTTTTTCCTTAAACAACGCCATCCGTATTTTAGATGGAATACATGTATGTTTCTTTGGGGTAAAAGCATGCATTTACGTTGACCGGTCTTCGTATATATGAAGCACGTACATTGATCTTGTGAGGCCGGCTTACCATTCTTGTAATGTCGTGGTTACATTTCATGCATGTTTTGCATATGCACACTCATTTTGCAAGTTAAAAATCCAGGATTTGTTTATTTTATTATTATTATTTTTTTGGTATTTGTAAATATTTCAAGATAACATTTGGCATCATCATTTGTGAAAGGCTTTCAAAATGTTACTAAATTCCCACAACAAGTAGATCAAGACGCAATTACAATTAGGGGTGTTGATTAATTGAGTAAGACTTTGAGTTTTTAATTTTCAACTCAGGATAGTATGCAAATTCGAATTTGAGATTTTAAAACTGATTCAACTTAAATATTCGAATTCAAATAATATACATAATTTGTATTTCAAATAAAACATACAATTTTTTTTTCCTTTTTCCCATAATTCAGTTTATTGAAACAAAAAAAAATAAAAGAGTGTATCACTAAAGCCATGGGCGGAGCTATGGCTTGGCCAGGAGTCGGCCACACCCCATGAATTTTTTTTAAGTGTTATATATACAATAAAATTCCAAACGATCCATTAAAAATTTTAACACCGACTCCTAAGAATTTTTTAAAAAGTATTTAAACTAAAAATATAAACATAGTAAACAATTGGTTTAAATAATTCAAGCCTATTTTGAACAATTAATATTTTCAAACCCATGTTAATTCTTAAACAACTAAACAGTTGGGCTAAATCAATGAAAAAATTAACAGTTAAGCTCATTAAGATTAATCAAACCCATCTTAACCTTAATTATATTCTAGGTTTTTAAAGTTTTCTCCATATTTTACCTTATTATTTAATTATTTACTAGATGTTTGGATTCATTATTAGATTATAAATTATTGATTAGTAGATTGCTTTCATTTTTTTAATTAAGGTTCATTGTGTTTACTGTATTCTATTGAAATCATTTTTTTTTTTTTTTGCATTCTTGTCTTTTTGAAGATGCTTTTTATTGTTATAGTTTGTTCATGATAATTGGCTATAATTTTCCACAAATAATTATTGGTAGTGAGGTAAAACGTTCTAATGATAATTGGTGATAGATTCCAATAATTTATGACTATTTTCAATCAAATTTCTTACAAATTCAAATTCTTTTCATAGACTTAAATTTCGTTAAAAAGTTATTTCTTTTAAAAATGTTGACTTCCATATCTAATTCTCCAATTTTTTTTTTGATGAACTGCATTTTTATAAAAAAAATTAAAAAAATAATAACACGTACCAAACGCACCATTAATTCGATGGTACATGTGGTAGTTAATAGTTCTTTTGACATGTGTTGATGCACTTTTGTGTGGATGTGGCTCGGTTCGGTTCAAGACCGACGTCGTGACATTCCTCCGTCGTGTGACCCAGAGAACGACACACGAGTGACAAAGACATGAGAACGGGATGGCTGGTTAATGACGTCATTGCGACATCATCATGATGATGTCATCATGCCATCACCATGATGATGTCATCATGAGAATTCAAATGCATGCAAAATAGTATATCGATATATATGTAATGTTGTATCGATGTTGTGACTAAATTAAGTGTATATCGATAACAATACAGTGGATCATATCGATACATATAAATGACCATATATCAATATAGGCTTATTACATCGATATAGTCTATATTGATAATGGAGATGGTATATCGATGATGTCCAGTGTATCGATGTGAACCTTTTGTGTTCCGATGTATATCGATTCAGTAGTTCTTGTGTCGATGTAATACATCTGCTGGTTCAGTATAAACACTAGCAGATGTCTCTGGTTCAGATAGAGAGCACGGTTCTGAGAGTTTAGGGCAAATATTGTAAACTTTGTAATTTTACTCTGCTGAAATCAACAACATTGAGCTTTGAAGTGATATTCATCTAGTATTGATAGTGTTCTTCCTTGGTATGCATACAAACTTGGATTCCACACTTGTTTGTGTGTAGAACAACAAGGAATAGGTTTGCAGCAAATTTTTGAATATATGGCCGTCAGCTACACTCCGGGCCTTGCCGAGAAACCTTTCTGACCATTGTCCGGTTATCCTGAATACCACTCCCTTTGACTATGGGCACATTCCTTTCAAATTCTTCAATACATGGCTCTCTAAACCTAGGTTTGACGGTGTGGTTCGTTCGGCCGTTACCAATCTCACCATCGCTGGGCCTCCTGATGTAGTTCTAGCCAGGAAGCTCAAATGCATAAAACAGGCTATCAAGGACTGGCACAAAACCAATAAATCAGATGAAGACGTTGCTCTCCAGGCCTCTCTAGATGCATTAAAAGACTTGGACGCCATCTGCGAACTTCGAGACCTTTCGGATTCTGAAGTGGTTGAATATGCTCATCATAAACACATTGTAACTGAAATCAGAGATGCCAAAACAAGTGAACTCAAGCAGAAATCTCGGGTTAAATGGGCCATTGACGGCGACGGAAATTCGGCTTTCTTCCATGGTTTTATAAATTGCAGGTTTTCGAAAAGCCGTATTAACGGGCTGATGATTAATGAAGAGTGGTGTACCGATCCCACACAAGTAAAAGAAGAAGTTCGAGCCTTTTTTGAAAATAAATTCTTGGAGCCAATCAACCATAGACCAAGTTTCATATGCCATCACTTAAAAAGACTTTCGAATGAACAAGGTATCTCTCTTATTTCTCCCTTTACTTTTGAGGAGGTCAAAAAAGCCGTTTGGGACTACGGTGGTGACAAAGCACCGGGTCCCGATGGTTTTAACTTCACCTTCATCAAGCACTACTGGGATTTATTCGGCGAAGACTTTCTTAGAATCATGACAAGATTCCACTATATGGGGACCATTTCTAAAGGATGTAGTTCATCATTTATTACTCTCATCCCCAAGGTTGACGATCAACAAGCTTAAATGATTTCCGGCCTATTAGCCTGATTGGTTACATTAGCAAAGGTCATTTCAAAGGTTCTTGCCAACCGGCTGAAACGGGTCTTTAGCTCGGTCATCTCGGAAGAGCAATTAGCCTATCTCTCGGATAGGAACATTTTGGACGGGCCTCTAATTACAAACGAGATTATATCATGGGTCAAAAAACGGAAATTAAAAGCCTTCTTCTTCAAAATAGACTTTGAAAAGGCTTTTGACACTATTAGCTGGAGCTTTATCGATATGGTCTTCTAACAAATTAACTTCCCCAACATTTGGCGGCTTTGGATCAAGGGTATCTTCGCTTCTTCTCGAGCCTCGGTTCTTGTCAATGGGTCTCCGACAAGGGAGTTTCAATGCTTTAGAGGTGTTAGACAAGGAGATCCTCTTTCTCCTTTCATTTTTATCCTTGCCATGGAAGCCTTATCTAGCTTTATGACAAGTGCATCAGCGGCGGGTCTTATAAAAGGTATCCCACTTCCGAATGAGGGCCCAAAAGTATCACATCTCGTTTTTGCGGATGACGTAATGTTACTCTGTACCTGGGAGGAAGAAAGCGTCATCAATATCAATTGACTTATGAGATGCTTTTTTCTAGTTTCTGGTTTAAAGATTAATCTTCTCAAGTCATGTCTCTACGGTATTTGTACGACATCGGTAGAGAACAATTACATGTCAAGTCTACTCGGGTGCAACGCCGGATCCTTACCTTTCTCGTATTTTGGTCTCAAGGTGGGCGGGAACATGAATCGGTACCATAATTGGCTACCCGTCATAGAAACCTTTCAAAAACGACTCTCCCTTTGGAAAGCAAATACCCTATCTATTGGTGGCAGACTAACCCTCATTAAATCTGTCCTCGACTCTTTGCCATTATACTATTTTTCTCTATATCAAGCTCCAGGGAATGTGATTGACAAGCTCGAGAAACTTAGGAGGAAATTCTTATGGGGAGACACTGATGTTCGTAGCAAAATGCACTGGGTAAAGTGGGAGATTGTCATGAAACCAATCTCAATGGGGGGGTCTCGGTCTTAATTCACTTCAGGATGCAAACCATAGCCTTTTGACAAAATGGGCCTGGCGTTTCAAATCGGAACCCGAAAGACTTTGGAGGAAAGTTGTCATGTCCATCCACTACAACCCGAAACACGGGAACTTTCTACCTATCAGGAAAGTTTTATCGGGTGTTTGGCATAACATCGTTAAAAAAGAATCCCTTCTCAGCAGCAAAAACATTCACCTCTGTAATCTTATTGTAAGCGACATTGGAAATGGCTGTAATACTCAGTTCTTGACCGATTCTTGGGTCACCGAGTTACCTCTCAAATCGAGATTTTCAGCACTCTTTTGGACTGGAAAAACTTAAAGGGTGCAGCGTTCGAGAAAGGCTGGAAGTTGGTGATAACGGGCTAATAATTGAACCCAAGTGGAGCTGGGCTCGGGAACCATGATCGCACCAGGAATTAGCGGAATTGGCTGAACTTAATAACATCATCTCTCAAGTCAATATAACTAATACTTCGGATAATTGGGGTTGGTCGACGGAACACTCCAATGAGTTCTCGGTGAAAGAAATCAAAACAATGCTTCAAAACAACAACTTACCAGGACGTCTCGATAGATTCGAATGGAACCGGTGGGTTCCTCACAAGGTTAACATCTTCGGGTGGAGAATGAATCTAGATCGCTTACCTACCAAGTCAGCCTTAGCACGGAGGAACATCACTTTGGCATCGGTTACCTGTCCGTTATGCAGTGAAAGGGATGAAACGGCTGAGCACATTTTTGGTGTTAGTGGTATCAAATCAGAATAGGCTCGAGCGGAAGCGGAACAAACACACACACACACTAGCAGAAAATAAAGAACACGAGAATTTACGTGGTTTAGTCAAGGTGACCTACGTCCACGGGTTGTAACTAGGGTTTCACTTTTATTAGATGCTCACAACTGTTTTCAGAATGACATAGACTACAGTTACATAATAGGTATTTATAAAACAAGATTAGGGTTTCCTACTTGGTCAACAAGTTAACTAAGTGGGCCTAATAACTAGGGTCGGCTAACCCTAACTAGGGTCGGCTACCCTAAAGCCTACGAACCCAACAATCTCCCACTCGGAGGCTTTGCATAGTCCACAAAGTGCATCCAAGAAACCCATCACCAGTAACTTCAGTAATCTTTACGTTTAAGTCTTCCCAGCCTCCAGTTCCAAGAACAAGCTAAGACTTCATTCACATCCAAGCCACCTAGTTGCAACCACACCTCTCATTAAGTACCTGAGAGACCAGTTGAAGCTCCCACAAGCTCCAACCCAACAGTCTTATCAGACCCATTCTCTATCTCAACCGGCTTGCACGATCCACCAGCTCCAGAGATACACCGAGAATTAATACCACTCTTCACATTTTGCAAACTATTTCCTGGAGAGCTTTTTTCTTTAGTCGGAACCTTCGTCTTCAAAACCCAATGGTTCTTTGTGATTGTACCCGGAACACGACCCGTGCTCCCACTATCATCAAATCCCCTGACTGGCTTAAACTTAGACCCCCGACGACATTCAACTGACATCCCCAAAGCACCAGGATTCAAGTTCGCAAATTGAACCCTCTTCCGCTTACTAGATTCAGTGAACCAGACTTTATGTTGTATAGGGATGGCTACTCCCTCAACAGGTATCTCAACTAGATACAACGATCCTCGTCTCCTCCCACAGGCAACAAAAAGATTTCCATCAATCACCTTCCACTTCCCACCACCAAACTTAACATCTAGTCCCTGTTTATCCAGTTGACTAACAGAAATAAGTTTCTTCGTTAAACTTGGAATTACCCTGACGTTCTTTAAGTTCCATGTAGTGCCCAGTGGAGTCTTCAGATTGACATCTCCCATACCCGTAACATTAAGAACATGATCGTTAGCTAATCGTACCATTCCAAAGTCTCCTTTTTTTAGATTCACCATCGTCTCCCCGCTATGCATGGCGTGAAACGAAGAACCAGAATCAATAGCCCAAGAATCTATAGACTCTTTACAGCAAACCAGTACGTCATCGTCAGATTCATATGACACAACACTGTTTACATGCTGCCTACCATCCTCTTTCTTAGGATCAGGACACTCGTTTTTAACATGCCCCTTTTCACCACAGTTCCAGCACCTCACATTCTACCCAGCTTTAGACAAGTTTTTCCCACGACTCCCACTGCTTCTGTTTTTACCTCTTCCCCTGCTAACACTGAGCATACCAGAAGTAGATCCTCCACTAGTGTTCCTCCGGCGAACGTCTTCACCCAAAACACTATCCCGGACCCGATCAAACTTCAAATTTCCAGTTCTAGCAGTTTCAGTGACCATTGTCACAAATCCTGACCAACTATTAGGTAAGGAAGATAACAAAACCACAGCCTGAGTGTCATCATCCAATTTCATGCCCACAGTTGCTAACCTGGACAAAATTGAATTGACCTCGTTAATGTGATCGGCAACTGAACTGCCTTCGTTCATTCTCATATTAAACAGTTTCCTCATCAAGAACACCCTATTACTGGCAGACGGCTTCTCATACATATTTGACAAAGCTTCTAACATATCACGAGCAGTTGTTTCTTTCATGATATTAAATGCAACGCTCCTCGTCAAAGCCAATGTAATTTTACCTCTTGCCTTTTTGTCCTTTGAGTTCCAAATTGCCTCGGCAGCTTTATCCATTCCAGCAGGTTTTTCTTCCAGTACCACATCCAAATCGCATTCACCAAGCAACGCCTCTATTTGCATTCTCCACCAAGCAAAATCAGTACCGTTGAACTTC
The DNA here is from genome assembly GCF_002127325.2 of Helianthus annuus. NCBI lineage: Eukaryota > Viridiplantae > Streptophyta > Magnoliopsida > Asterales > Asteraceae > Helianthus > Helianthus annuus. Next base: position 167,655,815 of record NC_035437.2, read on the forward strand.
TCGATTCGGAACTTCCCATCTTCAGCCATAGCAAACGAGAAAAACCAGAAAAAACCACAAGGAACCAAGTAACCGAAACCCGAGCAACTTTCAATAAACCAGAAACCCGAAGTACCCGAATTAGCGACTTCTCTTGCAAACCCGAGCGTAAAATCAGCGAATAACCAGGGTTCAAGAACCGAAACCCTAATCGCCAAACACCCCAAAACCACCAGATATGCAACAGCAAACCCTACGACGCAAACCCTAGACCTTACGAGCCGTAACCAGAGAATAGGTACGGGCCGTAAACAAGTCAGCAGCGACAGCAGCAACAGCATATCAAGATCTCTCGTCAAGCTCTCTCCTTCTCATGTGATAACCGTGTGAACCGTGTATTTTACTGAACCTTTGGATCTGATACCACTTGTTAGGGGTATCGAATCAGAGTAGGCTCGAGTGGAAGCGGAACAAACACACACACACTAGCAGAAAATAAAGAACACGAGAATTTACGTGGTTCGGTCAAGGTGACCTACGTCCACGGGTTGCAACTAGGGTTTCACTTTTATTAGATGCTCACAACTGTTTTCAGAATGACACAGACTACAGTTACATAATAGGTATTTATAGAACAAGATTAGGGTTTCCTACTTGGTCAACAAGTTAACTAAGTGGGCCTAATAACTAGGGCCGGCTAACCCTAACTAGGGCCGGCTAACCCTAATAAGGGCCGACTACCCTAAAGCCTACGAACCCAACATTTGGATCATGTTATGTCAATTATGTGATATGGCATTTGGTGTCCAGATGGCTCTCTATCTCGCCAATTTATGCTTTCACTATCTCGGATCTCCTTCAGGTCCACAAGCACACAAACACGACGTCTACTATGAAGAAAATGATACACGCTATCATCTTAACAACCTACTGGAATCTATGGAATTTACGCAACGAAGTAATTTTCTCGGGTAGAAGAGTGGATATCTCAAGATTATTGACAGATATAAAAGCAAAAAGCTTTCTCTGGATCAAACATAGAGCGAAAATGCGTGAATTAGAGTGGAAAATTGGTGCAGTTTCAATTTCTTGTAATGTAATGTCTGTATTTTTCTTTTTTGCTAGCTTCTTGCTAGTTTGGTTTCTAATAAAATCCGCCATTCAAACAACAAGGAATAGGTTTCTCAAAGATCCTCATTAGGGACCTACAAGTGGTATCAGAGCTTTGTCTCGATTCCTTGTTGAAAATCAAGCATATTAGTGAGATTTGAGTGGTTTTGAGTGTTATTTGAAGATTTCTTGGACAAACACTAAAAACCCACTTTTATGAATGATAATCTGGACTAAAAATGATTCAGATGAAGTTTGTTGATAATTTTGGTTAAACACTGGTTAAAAACATTAGAGATTATCAAAAACGTGATTTTTAGTGAGTTTTAAGGTTTGAAATTTGAACTCCTTTTTTCCGGTGCAAAGTTTGGCCGGATTTTCTTGCGGAATAGTACTTTCCGGTGAAGGTTTTTGATTGGTTGACCTGCAAATTTTGGTGGAGCAGGAGTGTACCTCTGTCCATCTGTGCCCAGACCTTGTCTGCTTGTTTGCTTGCTAAGTATAATCGATACAAACTCTTAACATATATCGATTCCATTTAATACTACATCTACAGTATCAATATATAATTAAAGTTTGATCTTTGTTGTTGTTGAAAACTCCTCAACCCCTTTCTTGCATCGTTGGTCTTTTGGGGGGTGTAAAACTCATCCAAAAAGGTTTGTTGCATTTCCCCCCATGTATATATAGATGCTGAAGGCAAAGTGTAGAACCACTTCTTTGCCTTATCTTCCAACAAAAATTGAAACAAGACCAACTTGACATCATCGGCCGAAAAACCTTGACTCCCAAGAGTATTGCAAATTGAATCATAAGCTTCCAAATGGAAATAAGGTTCCTCCGTCACTAGACCCTTGTATTTCGGCAAACTTTGCAAAGAATTCATTCTAACTTCAAAAGTTCGTCCGTGGTCGTTGTGAGGAATAACTACCGGCGAGGGATTATGAGTGATTATCGGCCTGAAATGCGCTTCTATACCTCTTGCATGATCTCGAAGATGCCTTCTTGGTACACCTACCCTAACTCTTGGATGCACCGGACCCATTGGTCTTGGCATATGCCCTTGTGGTGCAATTGGTTGTTGAAACTGTTGTTGTGGCACCGGTGGGCGTTGAATTGGCCTTTGGAATTGTTGAACATTCGGTGGACGAACTTGTTGCAATGGTACCGGACGTTGCAATTGTGGTCCTTGTGGCCTTGGCCTAACGTGTTGTGGTATGAGTTGATGTTGTTGTGGCACTCCACCAACACTTGGCATTACTTGAAATTGACCTTGCACATACCCAAAGTCTCCTTGGTCTCCATCACCCCCATACGCATACCCATCTGCATCATAACCCTCAAATTCCTCATATCCCTCATCATAACCATCTCCTTGAATTCCCAAAGATTGCCCAAATGGAAGAGTCGAGTACTGAAAACCCGATTGGTTTTGTGGTCTAAAAGATGGCATAGCATGCACAATAGTGGAATTTGGTGCAATTGTGAAATTAGAAGATGATTGACCCGTAGTTGGGGGAAAGAAATGGGAAATTGGTGGGATTGTGGTAGAAGGGCTAAAGGTAATAGTGGGTTCGAATTGAGTAGTGATTGGTTGCGTGACATTGGTTGGTGTGACTTCAGTAGTGGTATTGGGTAAAGTGGTGTTTGGTGATGGTTGTGTGACAGTAGGAGTGAAAATTGAGGTCGTTTGACCTGTTGTGGGTGGTACTTGAGATTCTTGCATGATGTTTCTTGGTGTAATGGGTGAAGTAGGTGAACCAACAATTCTGTTTTCTCGTAATAGAACTCTGTTTTGCCTCAATGTCCTTTCAATTTCCGGATCGAACGATAGTGTTGACGACTTGTGAGAGCCTCTAGTATGCATACACCTAAAAGTACCTGCACACTAAACACAACCAGCGTAAACCCGAAAATAACAAACAAAACTACTAAATTAACACACGTTGCGCACTACTCCTCGGCAACGGCGCCAAAATTTGACGTGATGTCGTGGTCACAATCAAATTTAATCCAAATACAACTAAATAGATAGCGGTAAGTGGGTATCGAACTCAGGGAGTATGTGGAAAATGTGTTATTTAGAAGTGTATCTAAGTTAACTAAGATTAAACTAATTACAATAAAAAGTAAATTCAAAGAGTTGGATTGTTTGTTTGATTTTTTAAAACTGAGATTACTAATTAAATTGCGAATTGAGAATTGGTTTTGTAAACAATTTAGAGACAAATGACCATCCTAAGTTTCCGGTTTGCTTTGACATTCATGCTAATATTCAACTAGAAAGAACCACATAGACATGGTTCATATGTTATTACTTGTCGTGATGAAAGGGAACTAAGTACTCGGATTCCTAGAACGCGAGGTTGTTACCCGATGACCAATTAATCAATACCCAATCCTAATCCCGCCCATGATATCTCGATTGCCAACGGCACCAAGAACGTATGGTTTAGACTAAGATTAACATACAAATTAACAATTTACGAACAAGCAAACAACACACCATAATAAACAAACCATCATAGCAAGTCTATTATTCTAGAAATAAGAATCAAAACACAAATGTCTTAGACAAACCTTCAACCTAGGATGATCACCATAAGTTTAGCCACTCATGACTTGGACAATCATCATCACATACATATCAATGTTCATAGGAATTAAAAACACTAACAAGATGTTTAGAAATTGTTTCAAGCTCTCCAGAACACCCAAAAATCGCCCCTAGACTGCTGGTAACCGAATGGGAATGATTGCATTTGAAAAGACACAATAAAACATCATAAAATAGGGCAGTTACACATTTCTCCGTCATCTCCAGCGTAAATTATGGTACCACCGTAAGTTACGGTGGACCAAAAAGTGTTACGGTGGGTCTCTACTGCCTTACGGTGGACGAAAAATGCTGGGGTCTACCGTAAATTACGGTACCACCGTAAGTTACGGTAGGCTTCAGCATGAAATTTTGTTTTCAGCATAACTTTTTCGTTTCAACTCCGTTTTCTTCACTGTTTTCGCCTACGTTCTCGTAATTCCGTCCTCTATCATGCTATCTTCTTAATTCTTCAGTTCTAATCAATTATTTTCTTCATGTATGCTCCATCTTTCAATCTCTAGTCCAACCGCGCCTATTCCGAAGCTTCATTTCCACACTTTTAAGCTCCGAATGTACCTGAAACATAAGCAACTGTAGTCATCTAATTCAAGACAATTACATGATTAAATGAGGGATTAACTTGTCATTTAACACCATTAAGGGTTGTCCTATAGACCACCCGTCACATCCCCACACTTAATCGTTGCTTGTCCCAAGCAACCCATCAAAAACCATTTTCAAATGCACAAGCGATCAACATAAATCAAGCATAAACATATCATCCTTTTACTAGCCCTTTTCCTAACACCCAAACAACACACCCCTCGCTATATCTCTCCTCTCGGCAACAAGTAAGCACTAGCAAAGATAAGCTAGACACACAAAAGGCAAACGGGTAATTGCACAACTATATGCTTGTACCTGAATCGGTCCTTCACCTAACAATTGTCAAAACATGAATGCAAATCAAATGGGCTTTAAGGTTGTAACGTGGCTAGGTGTACGGGTAGGAAATGGAATATATTTGTAGTAGCGAATGACTTTACCCGGTCTTTTATTACACAATGAAACAAATAAACACCAAACTTAAACTTCTATATACAAGACAACTCAACATCAATTTTTTTCTTTTCATTGCTTTTTCGCTTTTTTTTTCTTTTTCTTTTTTTTAATCAATAAGCAAACATTCAACATAACATCATAACATATCTACACACTACTAAAACACTACTAACACTATAAGACCGGGTCAAGTTAGGTAAAATTTTAGGAAACTAGCTAAGGGGTAATAAATGATAGGCTTTAGGCACAAAATTGGGCAACTAAATGTCCAAACCCCCGCCCCTCTCACTACCAAGCTCATATATATAATTAATGAGGTCCAACCCCCCAAATCCCACACTCACACTCTAAAGACGAGGCTACCTAAATGCCCCTATCCTTTTCACATTCACGTCCAACTAAGGACTCAAACCGCATTCAAGCACAAGTTCTAATGCACCCCCGCCCGTAGCCACTCTCATCAAAGATAAATTTTATTTATGTACAAGTGTGGCTTCAACTCTCACCAAGAAAAATGGTAATTAAGGGTTGTCGGTGTGTCACTCGGGGTTAGTTCAAAGTGTTCGAATTTCAACAATGTTTCGCTTGATTTAAAAATTTTAAAAACCGTCAAAATTTTCCCCCATCCCCACACTTGGGATACATTGACCCCAATGTATGGTTTTGGAAGGAATTGATCACTAAAAACCCATTCAACATCAATATTAGCTCAAAATCTCAAACCCCAATTTCTTTTTTTTTTTTATTTTTTCTTAATCTAAAAGCAAACGAACTAACTACCAATATTTCAAAGCTAAAGAACATAACAAGACTAAGGAAAGAGCACATTGACCTGGCGAAGTTTGACACAACAGATGTTGTGGATAATCCGACTTCCTAACACCACCTTCACACAAGTATCCGCACATCTTCCCCACACTTGAATGTCGCCATGGCCCTGAAACATAGAAAAATAAACACAGAAAGATCATTATAAAACCCCGGGTTGCCTCCCGAGCAGCGCTAAGTTTCGAGTCTTCAGCCAGACCGTGCCACCCCTATTTATGGTGGCTCAAAGAATCGGTTCCTTTCACCTCCCCCACTGTAGCTTGTCATTGGTTGAAATGCATCCATCAAATGTCCATTCGGTGGATAGTCAACTACATACCTGCTCGAACCTTCATACTTCTTTTCACACCCCGGTGGTTTGTTTGTTTTTATTCTCTGATGCACACTTTTCATATGGTTACTAGACTCTCTACCCTTCTCTTCAATAGGTTCATAACTAATCTCCCTAGTATGAATATCAAAGTACAACTTACGATTCTTTTCGGTCATAGTAATGATCCCGTCTCTACAGTTGATTTGAGCACTTGCCGTATAAAGAAACGGTCGACCTAAAATTACCCTTTGTTGTGATGTCGTTTTGGTAGAAACATAATCTAAAACCAGAAAATCCACCGGATAGTCAAATTCTCCCAACCGAATCATAACATTCTTAACCATTCCCCGTGGACGCCTCCAACTTTCATCCGCCAAACTCACCATGGTGTCTATATCTTGAAGCGGACCAAAGTCGTACATATCGTATAGATCGCCTGGTAGCACACTCATACTCGCCCCGTAGTCCAACAATGCTTGAGGAATTTTTAATTTTCCCACTTGAATAGGCACGAGTGGTGCTCCATGCTCTTTGTCCGTTTCAACCTCGGCATCCCTTCCTATACCTGCACTCACTTGACAAGAGGATGTTAAAAATGTTTCATTGAATTCACTATTAGGAACGGTACTTACCACATTGATATTAATACTTTTAATGTTTTTGGGATTTGTCACCGTGTCACTTTGTAGTTGGCCTTTTGATTTCTTCAATATTGCCACATCACTCGCAAGTTGACTCATTTGGGTAGTCAACGACTGAATTGCTTTATCACGGATTTCGTCTTTTTGAATGCGAGCATCATCAAGCTGATTCCTTCGTTGCATCTCAATTTGCATCGCCTTCAACATCTCCATTACCTCGTTTCCACCCGAAAAACTTTGACCCGTTTGATATTGCCTTTGAAATCCTTGGTTTCCTTGGAAGTTCGGGTTGGCTTGATTTGACGAATTCCCGTATCTAAAGTTCGGGTGATTTCGTAAACCGGGGTGGTAAGTATTGGAATTCATGTTATAGTTTCTTCCACCCCCTCATTGACCTTGTACCGCATGAACTTCTTCATATTGCCCTTCAACCATCCCTTGGCAATTTTCAGCCGCATGACCTATTTCATTACAAATAGCACAAACATCATAAATTTGGTTAGAAGTTTGAACATTACCATCGTCAACCGTATGAACTTGTGATCTTGTGACAACCGGTCGCGCTCTCCTTGATGCTTGAGCTTTCCTCTTTGATGTAATGGCCATTTGCTCCAAGAACTCCCAATCGTCATGCTCATAGTTTGTGCCAAAAGTCCCGTTTGTGATGGACATTAAATCACGAGCATCTTCGGCACTCAATCCCTCGTGGAAGGCGTTCATCAACTCCCAAAGCTCAATTTCATGGTGAGGACAATTTTTAATCGTCATATTAAATCGCTCGAAAGCTTCATGAAACATCTCGCCTTGTTGTTGTTGAAAACTCCTCAACCCCTTTCTTGAATCGTTGGTCTTTTGGGCGGTGTAAAACTCATCCAAAAAGGTTTGTTGCATTTCCCCCCATGTATATATAGATGCTGAAGGCAAAGTGTAGAACCACTTCTTTGCCTTATCTTCCAACGAAAATTGAAACAAGACCAACTTGACATCATCGGCCGAAAAACCTTGACTCCCAAGAGTATTGCAAATTTAGTCATAAGCTTCCAAATGGAAATAAGGTTCCTCCGTCGCTAGACCCTTGTATTTCGGCAAACTTTGCAAAGAATTCGTTCTAACTTCAAAAGTTCGTCCTTGGTCGTTGTGAGGAATAACTACCGGCGAGGGATTATGAGTGATTATCGGCCTGAAATACGCTTCTATACCTCTTGCATGATCTCGAAGATGCCTTCTTGGTACACCTACCCTAACTCTTGGATGCACCGGACCCATTGGTCTTGGCATATGCCCTTGTGGTGCAATTGGTTGTTGAAACTGTTGTTGTGGCACCGGTGGGCGTTGAATTGGCCTTTGGAATTGTTGAACATTCGGTGGACGAACTTGTTGCAATGGTACCGGACGTTGCAATTGTGGTCCTTGTGGCCTTGGCCTAACGTGTTGTGGTATGAGTTGATGTTGTTGTGGCACTCCACCAACACTTGGCATTACTTGAAATTGACCTTGCACATACCCAAAGTCTCCTTGGTCTCCATCACCCCCATACGCATACCCATCTGCATCATAACCCTCAAATTCCTCATATCCCTCATCATAACCATCTCCTTGAATTCCCGAAGATTGCCCAAATGGAAGAGTCGAGTACTGAAAACCCGATTGGTTTTGTGGTCTAAAAGATGGCATAGCATGCACAATAGTGGAATTTGGTGCAATTGTGAAATTAGAAGATGATTGACCGTAGTTGGGGGAAAGAAATGGGAAATTGGTGGGATTGTGGTAGAAGGGCTAAAGGTAATAGTGGGTTCGAATTGAGTAGTGATTGGTTGCGTGACATTGGTTGGTGTGACTTCAGTAGTGGTATTGGGTAAAGTGGTGTTTGGTGATGGTTGTGTGACAGTAGGAGCGAAAATTGAGGTCGTTTGACCTGTTGTGGGTGGTACTTGAGATTCTTGCATGATGTTTCTTGGTGTAATGGGTGAAGTAGGTGAACCAACAATTCTGTTTTCTCGTAATAGAACTCTGTTTTGCCTCAATGTCCTTTTGTCACACCCCGATTTCCACGTGTATCACCGGTGGGCCCGGTGGGGGATTACCGTGACGTAGTTGGCAACAATATAGTCAAACCACACAATTATATAAATGCACAGCGGAAGCTTTAAAGATAAATATATACTTCAACCTCTGGTGGTAATATCAAATGTATTACAGAAGTCGAATGTATCCACAGCGGATCAAAATAATAATAAAATATTGTTCAGTCAGATACGGCATCGAGTTTGCGAGACTATTCATGATGCTTAGGAAGCTATTACCAGCCAATTTCGTATAGTACCTGCACTTAATCTTTTGGGGAAAAATACGTCAGTTTACACTGGTAAATACATTCAACTGACACATTTGAAAATGTTTATTAAAAATTGATTTGAATGCACAAGGCACAAACTCTTTTATAACTTGGGAAAATTATAAAAATCTTGTGAACGTATTACATGTTCTTTTATGCGTTCAGTAGCCCGGATCGTGCCGGGTTAAAGATTAATAGACACACCACATTGCGTAAAACCGTAGTATAGAAACCAACGGCTACGTCTTTTAATTAAATGTCGACAATATATACCGGGTGTACGCCTACACCGGGATGTCGATGGTCGTGGCCATTTCGTAAAATGATGCCAAGGATATCCGGGACAACGGTCATTAACTATAACAACCCTCGGTAAAACAGGCATCCTCATAATATTTCCGACACCCTAATATATTTAAATATCTCAATGTGTCTTTATATGCACCCCGTATGTGAAAACCGAGCCCCAAGATAAGATTATACTATATAAAATAAATAAAAACAATAATTATTAAGTTGAGGCGGGCCGCGTAGGGCCTCACCTCAAGTCTATGCGGGCCGCGCGAGTAGTAACCAGGATTTGCCAAAACCTTAAGCCCAAGCGGGCCGCGAACATGGTGGGTTAAGTCCATGCGGGCCGCGAGTGTCCGGACTTGTGGCATGACCCGGTGATGACACGTGTCCAACTCGTGTCGAAGCTATACGCTGACCGGACCAAGCTACGCGTTGACCGCCTGTTGACGCGGGCCGCGTAGAACCAGGCCCAATCTTCACGCGGGCCGCGTGGGGACGCGATTTCACAACTATAAATAGAGGGCAACGGCCTTCAGTCAGTTTCGCTCAATTTCTTTTCTTTCTCTCTAGCTTTTAAATAGCGGGCATTATACCCGAGTCCAATACCCCCTAAAATAGCGAGGTTCTGCTACGATGTAAGTATTATAACCCCTGGAGACGTATTAGATACGCTGCCCGATTGATCTAGGGTTCCGTAACGGCTGTCGTGGTACTGCCCGACGTAGTCGTTGGAATGCCGTCTCGGGGAGGGTATTACTAATGTTAAAATGGGTTATTATACTAACACACGTGCATTTGTGTAATTTATAGATTATCTCCAGGAAACCCTTACGAAAAACCTAAAACAGCAATGTGAGTTGATCCTTCTTTTTATGCAGTAATCCTCTTTGGTTAAATGTTTTTACAAAACCTCACTTAACTAAATACATACAAACCAGTTATTGAGTATTTGTAAAGAATACAATTATAGTGGGTATGTTGGGGTTTTGTATACAAAATTGGTTACTGGCGTGGTAACATCCCATATGTTGAGTATGACCGTACCACTGATGTTAATTGTGATGTCTTGGATACAAATGTAATTGCGGATGTGCCCTCAATACTGCAAATTGGTTTTTACTCAAACTTGATTAAACTGGGATTCACTCACCAGTATTTCCCACTGACAAAATGTTTTTAAAACGCGTTTCAGGTAACAAAATGTGAAAGCCAAATAGAAGCCAGCTGGACAGCACTGAAGGCTTGGAAAAGTGGCAATAAAGTTACCTAAGAATAAAATGGATGTTTTTTCAAATAAATAGGATGTATTCCTATGAAACGTGTGTATTGAAAACTTGGGTTTTTACCCATATGTTTAATGTTATAAACATGGTGGTTTACTCTGATTAAAATATTTCCTAACTACGATCCTGATGAAAATTTCCGCTGCCAAATTGAATAAATAAATGTGATACCACCGAAACTGGCTCACGGCCGCCTGTTCCCGGGAGAAGAAGGGATCGGGGGCTGTGACAGAAGGTGGTATCAGAGCTATGCCACTGATTCAGCCACAGAAGTGTTCTGCTGACATCAAAATTCAAAGTGTTAGGAAATAAATTATGGAAATACGTGTATAATTGTATTTCTTGCTATGTGTTATCTGACTATTTGTTAGTTTACAGTATGAGTGACCAAGGACCTTCTGACGCCTATCGTCAACTGTCTGGTTCGCCTAGGAGCGAAGGCACCTCCTCTTCTCAGCCTGCCCTTTCAGGGTATTCTGCTGACACAGAAGAAGGGATCTTTGTGTTTAAGGCTCAGTCTGAAGAGCCATTTCCTCAGAAAAAGAGGGGATGGTTCAGTAGGGGAGCGCACGAGCGTAGGAAAAGAATGAAAAAGTTGCAGGAACAGCGAGTGTTAGCCGCAGCAAAAAGAGAAACTGATGCTTATAATCAGGATATGCTCAATAGGGGTATCGCTAATATCCATATTTTAGCAACCACTGCTGCTGACCCAAACCTGGAACAAATGCTAGCACCACAACCACAAAATCCTGATCAACCCATGGAAATAGAAAACCAGATAGAAATGCCTGATTTCAACCCGGAGGAGATACCTAGGGTACCTGCACCTGATCCTTTAGACCCAAACAATTACGACCCCTGGTGGGACGATGTTAGGGACTACGTGCAACAAAACCCAATTCAGGAAAATGTGCCAATACCCAACTTAGGAGCTTACCCAGGGTTAGATCCTCAAGATCCCTACAACATTAGTGATGCATATGTTAGGGAAATTTTAGAAAATCCATACCCGTACCAAGCCCCTATGCCTCCGTATCAGGAACCCGTACCTCAGTTTCCAAACCCAGTCCTAGAACCTGCACCCCCAATGAGTGCAGAAAATGTCCAGGAACTTAGGACTTTTGGGGAAGAAATTTTAGAAAGCAGTGATCGTATGCGACAGGTGGGAGAACGCCTCGTATGGAAATACGATGAGCGTAATATGGATTTTTGGATGAATCCATATCAGTGAAGGTGATGGTAGAAACAGTAATAATAATAATAATAAAATAATATATGTGTGTATGTGTTAGAAAAAAAAAACTACGGATGCATACTATTAGTATTGTAGCTTTACATTTCAGTCGGTACTGTAATTTTTTCTGTACTGGTGTGTACTGATGCATACTATATAAAAAGAGTAAAAGTCGCAATGCTCGACGTTTTTGGGTAAACGTGCGTGTTATGTGATTGGATATATTCAAATGTTAATTGTGATATTAATATTTGGTAAATGTCTAAAATTCAGATGGCCGACGAGGGAAATCAAGAAAATCTGAATAACGATAACCAGAGTAACATTAACGTGGTTAATGAGAATCCGGACAATAATGACAACGGAAATCAAATGGATAATAGTGCCGTTCAGCATATTGTGGCACAGGGAATTATAGATGCGATGCCATTTATTATTCAAACAGTTCAGGAAGCGAATAATAAAAGTAAGCATAGCAGTAAGCGACCAACTGAACCAGAAAACAGCGTGAACAATGGACCCATATTTCAAGCGCCCATTCCCAAAAGAAGAAGAACCATGCCACATGGTTGTTCTTACAAGGAATTCTGGTCCTGCAAACCAATAGAATTCTCGGGCAATGAAGGACCCATTGCAGCTTTACGCTGGATAGAGAAAACTGAGGCAGTTCTGAAAATAAGCAAGTGTGCTGAAGAAGATAAAATACTGTTTGCTTCAAATCTGTTTAAAAATGCAGCCTTAGAATGGTGGAACACTATCCTCCAATCCAGAGGAAGTGATAGGATTTATAATATGGAATGGGAAGAATTCAAGAACATGGTAGAAAGGAAATTCTGCCCTCCCAATGAAAAAGAACAGATAGCAAATAAGTTTCTGAATCTAAGAATGACCGGGGTAGATAGTAAGGGTTACACTACCACATTCTTTGAATATGCTAGGATAGTACCTACCCTTGCATCACCTGAACCAGTGTTAATCTCCCGTTACATCTGGGGATTAATTGGAGAAATTAGACATGTAGTCAAGGCAGCTAGACCCCAAACCATAGAGGAAGCTGTAGAACTAGCTAATACCTTGACAGATGAGTTAATCCGTACTAGAGAAGAAGATCAGAGGAGAAACCTAACCCAAAGACTTACTCAAGAATTCCGTTCTGGGAATTCCAATCGTAGGAATATAGGTTCTACCTCTGCACCCTACTGCAAAGCCTGCAGAAAGAAGCATTCTGGAAGATGCTCTACTTACTGTAATTTTTGCAAGGCCCCAGGACACAAGGAAGAGAATTGTAAGAAGAAATCCAGTAATGGAATGTGTTTCAATTGTGGGGAAAAAGGTCACATTAGGACAAACTGTCCGAAATTGGCTCCAGCTGCAACCAACAAAAATCCTAAAAATGCCAGAGCATTCGTGCTAACTACAGAGGAAGCCAGGATGATTCCAGACGTCATTGCTGGTACGTTTTTAGTTAATGATATTTTTGCTAAAGTATTATTTGACTCTGGTGCAAACCAAAGTTTTATTAATACTTCGTTTTGCAAACTCCTAAATCAATCATTAACTAAACTACCACAAGAATGTCTAGTAGAAACAGCAAATGGAGAAACCATTAGAATTTCTGAAATCTTGCAGGGAGCGAGAATAGAAATTTTTAATCAAAAATTTATTGCAAACCTTTACCCAATGAATCTGGTAGGATTTGATGTCGTGTTAGGAATGGATTGGTTAATAGCCAATAAAGCCAGTATTTTATGTGATCAAAAGACAATTCAATTAAAATCACCAAGAGGTGAAAAGATCTCAATTAAAGGAGATAAACCTTTTAGATCCACTAAATTCATCTCTGTAATGAAAACTGCAAGTTGTATAAGAAAAGGATCTATAGTGTATTTGATTTCTATAATCACTAACACTAAAGGAAAAGAAGTAAAAGATATCCCAGTGGTATCCCAATTTTCAGATGTCTTTCCAGAAGAATTGCCAGGACTACCGCCAGACAGGGAAGTTGAATTCAGAATTCATCTGTTACCCGGAACAGCACCGATTGCTAAAGCACCTTACCGTTTAGCACCCGCTGAAATGCAAGAACTGAAGAAACAACTAGACGAGTTGTTGGAAAAGGGATTCATACAGCCAAGCTCATCGCCATGGGGAGCGCCGATTTTGTTTGTTAAAAAGAAGGACGGATCAATGCGTATGTGCATTGACTACCGCGAATTGAACAAAGTCACGATTAAGAATCGGTACCCATTACCGAGGATTGATGATTTGTTTGATCAACTTCAAGGAGCTCGATTTTTCTCTAAAATCGATTTAAGATCAGGATATCATCAATTAAAGGTACAGGAAGAGGATATTCCTAAAACCGCATTCAGAACAAGATATGGTCATTATGAATTTACTGTCATGCCATTTGGTTTAACCAATGCCCCAGCCGCATTTATGGACATGATGAACCGAATATGTAAGCCATATTTGGATAAATTCATAATTGTCTTCATAGATGATATTCTAATTTACTCTAAAAGTAAAGATGAGCATGCAAAGCACTTGCACTTACTTTTAAGTTTATTGAGAAAAGAGAAGCTTTATGCTAAGTTTTCAAAGTGTGAATTTTGGTTAAAACAAGTAAAATTTCTCGGACATTTAGTTAACCATGAAGGAATTCATGTAGATCCAACAAAAATCGAGGCAATTACCAAATGGAAAACCCCAGAGTCACCAACTGAAGTTAGAAGTTTCATAGGATTGGCCGGTTATTATAGAAGATTTATTCGAGATTTTTCTAGAATAGCCATTCCTTTAACTAAACTAACCTGTAAATCTGTTAAGTTTGGATGGGGACCAAAACAAGAAGAAGCCTTTAGAATCCTTAAGCAAAGATTAACCCATGCACCCATACTAGCATTACCAGAAGGAACTGAAGACTTTGTAGTCTTTTGTGACGCTTCTAAATTAGGTTATGGATGCGTATTGATGCAACGTCAAAAGGTTATAGCTTATGCATCTAGACAGCTTAAGAGTCATGAAGGAAATTATTCAACCCATGATTTGGAATTAGGAGCTATAATTTTTGCCCTTAAGATTTGGAGACATTATCTTTATGGTAGTAAGTTTACCATATTCACAGATCATAAGAGTTTAAGATATGTTTTCGGGCAAAAAGAGTTGAATATGAGACAGAGACGCTGGATGGAATTGCTTAGTGATTATGATTGTGATATCCAGTATCATGCAGGAAAAGCAAATGTGGTGGCTGATGCTTTAAGTCGAAAATATCACGAAAAACCAAAAAGGGTACGTTCTCTTAAATTAAATCTACAAGTAGATTTAAACAATCAAATTAGAAAAACACAAGAATTAGTAATCAAGGAAGATACTGAAAAGTTAAAGGGAATGATTAAGGAATTAGAACAAGGAACGGATGGAATTTGGAGGTTCCATAAAAAGAGAATGTGGATACCTAAATTAGGAAATTTACGTCACCGTATATTAGAAGAAGCCCATAAGTCTAAATATACGATGCATCCAGGAAGTGATAAAATGTACCAGGATTTAAGGAAAAATTTCTGGTGGATAGGAATGAAAAAGGACGTAGCAGCTTATGTTTCTAAATGTTTAACTTGCTCACAAGTTAAAGCTGAACATCAGAAACCCTCAGGATTGTTACAACAATTAGAAATACCAGTTTGGAAATGGGAATGGATAACAATGGATTTTGTTACCAAATTGCCTAAAACAAGGAAAGGTAATGATACAATCTGGGTGATTGTAGATAGATTAACCAAGACAGCTCATTTCTTACCAATGAAGGAAACCTTTAGTATGGAACAATTAGCCAAATTATATGTAAATAAAATTGTTTCATTACATGGCATTCCTTTATCAATTGTTTCTGATAGAGATAGCCGTTTTACTTCTCATTTTTGGTCAAGTTTCCAAAGAGCAATGGGAACCAGGTTAAATCTAAGCACAGCTTATCATCCTCAAACGGACGGACAAAGCGAAAGGACAATTCAGACAATGGAGGACATGCTTAGAGCTTATGTAATTGATTTTGGAGATAATTGGGACGAACACTTACCTTTAATAGAATTTTCTTATAATAACAGTTATCACACAAGTATCAATGCTGCACCATTCGAAGCACTTTATGGACGAAAGTGCAGAACCCCAGTCTGTTGGGCAGAAATTGGGGAAAAACAATTATCTGGACCTGAAATAGTACAAGAAACAACTGATAAAATCATTCAAGTCAAGGAACGGCTGAAAACAGCACGTGATCGCCAAAAGAGTTATGCTGATAACAGACGCAAACCATTAGAATTTCAAGTGGGAGATAAAGTGCTATTGAAAGTCTCTCCCTGGAAAGGAGTGGTAAGATTCATCAAAAGAGGAAAGCTAAGCCCCAGGTATATTGGACCTTTTGAAATTATTAGAAGAATAGGACCTGTAGCTTATCAGCTACGACTGCCAGAGGAAATGGCAGGAATACATGATGTGTTTCATGTATCCAATCTTAAAAAGTGTCTAGCTG
The DNA here is from genome assembly GCF_002127325.2 of Helianthus annuus. NCBI lineage: Eukaryota > Viridiplantae > Streptophyta > Magnoliopsida > Asterales > Asteraceae > Helianthus > Helianthus annuus. The sequence continues at coordinate 167,672,027 of NC_035437.2, forward strand.
ATGAATCACTCGTAGTACCTCTTAAGGATATAGAGGTTAATGAGCAACTCAAGTTTGTGGAGAAGCCTCTACAAATTGAAGATAGGAAAGTTAAAAATCTCAAGCATAAGAGATTGGTTCTGGTCAAAGTAAAGTGGGACTCCAAAAGAGGACCTGAGTATACGTGGGAGCTTGAGTCAGAAATGAAAAAGAAATATCCACACTTGTTCCAGTAGATCTCGAGGACGAGCTCTAAAACAAGGTGGGGAGGATATAACAACCCTCGGTAAAACAGGCATCCTCATAATATTTCCGACACCCTAATATATTTAAATATCTCAATGTGTCTTTATATGCACCCCGTATGTGAAAACCGAGCCCCAAGATAAGATTATACTATATAAAATAAATAAAAACAATAATTATTAAGTTGAGGCGGGCCGCGTAGGGCCTCACCTCAAGTCTATGCGGGCCGCGCGAGTAGTAACCAGGATTTGCCAAAACCTTAAGCCCAAGCGGGCCGCGAACATGGTGGGTTAAGTCCATGCGGGCCGCGAGTGTCCGGACTTGTGGCATGACCCGGTGATGACACGTGTCCAACTCGTGTCGAAGCTATACGCTGACCGGACCAAGCTACGCGTTGACCGCCTGTTGACGCGGGCCGCGTAGAACCAGGCCCAATCTTCACGCGGGCCGCGTGGGGACGCGATTTCACAACTATAAATAGAGGGCAACGGCCTTCAGTCAGTTTCGCTCAATTTCTTTTCTTTCTCTCTAGCTTTTAAATAGCGGGCATTATACCCGAGTCCAATACCCCCTAAAATAGCGAGGTTCTGCTACGATGTAAGTATTATAACCCCTGGAGACGTATTAGATACGCTGCCCGATTGATCTAGGGTTCCGTAACGACTGTCGTGGTACTGCCCGACGTAGTCGTTGGAATGCCGTCTCGGGGAGGGTATTACTAATGTTAAAATGGGTTATTATACTAACACACGTGCATTTGTGTAATTTATAGATTATCTCCAGGAAACCCTTACGAAAAACCTAAAACAACAATGTGAGTTGATCCTTCTTTTTATGCAGTAATCCTCTTTGGTTAAATGTTTTTACAAAACCTCACTTAACTAAATACATACAAACCAGTTATTGAGTATTTGTAAAGAATACAATTATAGTGGGTATGTTGGGGTTTTGTATACAAAATTGGTTACTGGCGTGGTAACATCCCATATGTTGAGTATGACCGTACCACTGATGTTAATTGTGATGTCTTGGATACAAATGTAATTGCGGATGTGCCCTCAATACTGCAAATTGGTTTTTACTCAAACTTGATTAAACTGGGATTCACTCACCAGTATTTCCCACTGACAAAATGTTTTTAAAACGCGTTTCAGGTAACAAAATGTGAAAGCCAAATAGAAGCCAGCTGGACAGCACTGAAGGCTTGGAAAAGTGGCAATAAAGTTACCTAAGAATAAAATGGATGTTTTTTCAAATAAATAGGATGTATTCCTATGAAACGTGTGTATTGAAAACTTGGGTTTTTACCCATATGTTTAATGTTATAAACATGGTGGTTTACTCTGATTAAAATATTTCCTAACTACGATCCTGATGAAAATTTCCGCTGCCAAATTGAATAAATAAATGTGATACCACCGAAACTGGCTCACGGCCGCCTGTTCCCGGGAGAAGAAGGGATCGGGGGCTGTGACATTAACCCCCCAAAGGATTTTAAGAAACAAAACTGTTTAAATAAGCCGATCACATTATACAAATTAACCACCTCAGCGATGGAAGATATGATGCTCAATCAAGCGGTATTATTATACCGTATCCCAAGCCCGTATAGGGGAAATAAGTTAAAAGTATTTACCTTTGCAAGTATATTCCTTAATTTGATTAAATCACCGATAGCTTTTACTGGGGCTCCTAATCTGGAACGAAGGTTTTAATTAACCTCTTAGAATCCTAACGGGTCTTTATATTAGCCGTAGCCTAGACCGGTTGGTTCCGATATATAGATATGGTTTAATCGCGTGAAAGGCGAAAACCGAGAATGGAATGTGATTCTGCCCCAAACAAGTTCAGAGACTTGTTTTATATGGGTTCAATGTTCACATTCTATATTTTGGGGTCAAAATAATATAGTTTGACCCGTATCGGCTAATTTATGAAAACTAGTTTCATAAGCCGAACTGTGCGCGCAATAGGCGAAACGGTTAACCATGAGAGTCTTACGCTTATTTCCTAAGTCAATATGCCTTAAAGAGGTTGTGGTATCAGTAGGATACCTTCCGTGATGCCCGTAACGAGTTTAAGTTAATATTACGCCCCGTAGGGGCTTTTCGGTCATTTTAAAGACTTTTTAAAGAGCTTTTCGAGTTCTACAGGAAATCTGAGTTTCCCGAACAGTTTATAAAGTCTAAAATACTTTATTTATTATTTAAAATCAGTGGCAACTGGAATCGGGTCAAAAGACCTTGTAGAACTCACGTTTTGGCCGAAAAGGGCATATTCGGTATTTACCGAACCGTAGCCATAACCGCAGGTTATGAGCAAGGTAAAAATTATTAAAAATCTTTAAAATTCCAAAAATATTATTTTATAACAGTGGGTAAAATTTTTGGTGACGAAATCTTGGTTTAGATGGGCGTTATGCTAATTGCGCCGTTTATTACAAAAGTTTACTTTAATTGCGCTATTTAGCATAACTCTCATTCTAGACCTCGGATTGACGTGAAACTTTAAGGACATGCTTATAATTTAGTAAGCAAGGTTATGGTCCGTTCACGTGTCCGAAATACTCGTTTTATTTTTAAAAGGCCGTTACGGTCAACCTTTAGGCGATTAACGGAAATGCGTAAAAGACTCGGACAATTCATGAACCGATCACAGAGGTCTATACCATCATGTAACCTGGTCCTAAGAGAGACCTAAGGCATATCTATACCTCACTAAAACGAGTCAGAGCTGAAGTCAAAGCAAAAGTCAAACTTTTGCGACATTCGGCTCCGAACCGGGTCAATATAGCAAATGGTCGATTCAAATGAGCGTAAACAAGTTTATATACTTAATATCATGTTTTATGAGTGTCAAAACAGATTTCATAGCATATACATTACAGATTATGTATAAAACGGCAAAATAGCTTTCTGTTGACTTTTTAAGTGCACGTTTGACTCGACATTTGACATAGTTAGAGTGGTGATCAGAGGGAACCCTTTTAGGGGTTTATTACCCACATAAATACCAACTCATAACTACTTTTGATCCGACAATTCACTGGACCATTTGTGAATTATCGCTATGACAACCGTTAGTTACGACGGTTGGGTTTATAAGCTAAATCTATGGAAATGCAAGACCACAATGGATGTGAACGACTTACAGAAGTTGTGTCTTGCTTAGAGAGCAGAGAAGAATGCTTGAGAGCTTTAGAATGTGATCAGATGAGTGAGTTTGAGTTGTGTGTTGGTTATGAACCAAGGATGGCTATTTATAGTGAAACAAGGCACTCAAGATCATTACACAACACCTACAACTGATCATGGATGATGGGCAGGTGTCCCATAGAGCTATGGGTCGAGTAGGGGGCGCCCATGCCTCTTTTATTGGCGTTTTGATCATTCACAAGCTCAAAAGGCAAGAAAATACAAGGTTTCTGCATCTGGGCGTCCAATGCGGCCCGCATGGAAGTTTTCCATGCATTTGAACGCGGGCCGCCTGAGGTTCAAACTTCAGGCGCGTAAAGGAGGTGGCTCGCGGCCCGCTTTCACTTAAGCCCAAACCTCACGCGGGCCGCGAGAGGTTATATTTTCAGAAATCTTAAATCTTTTGTAATGATTATCAGAATCTGGCAATTAATAACGAAATCTTTCGTAATGATTAACCTGACATTTCGGGTTTGAAGGGGTAACTTTGCGGTTTGGCCCTCGGTTAATTACAACTAAGGACCTCGTGTTATTTACCCGCTTAGTTAAGTCCCCGGTTAGTTTATTAATTATTCAGAAAGCCTTAACTTTCATTGTTGACGCTTTTAACCCTTCTCATACGAATTTGATCATAACTTTCTCGTTTTAAAACGGAACTTCACGGGATTTATACAGTATGTTCTAGTGAGCGTATAATACTGTCACAAAGCCTCGGGAGCGTTAAAGGGTCACTCAGAGGTATAATTAAACATGTTGACACAGTTAACCCCTGTAGCTTGTAATCTCTCACTTTCTTCCGCGTTTCGCTTCCGTACGATCCATGATTTATTCGTTTGAAGGTACAAGCACCATCTAGGGTTACCATACAGTATATTTACCCTTGTTTGACATCTATAACCCTCGAATTTACATACATTCAAGGTTTGTCACAATTAGTCCTTTATTTAATATCAATGCCACGTGTAATCAAATGACACGTGTTAACACATCATTGGACACAAAAATTCGAGGTGTTACACCTTTCAATTTCCGGATCGAACGATAGTGGTGACGACTTGTGAGAGCCTCTAGTATGCATACACCTAAAAGTACCTGCACACTAAACACAACCAGCGTAAACCCGAAAATAACAAACAAAACTACTAAATTAACACACGTTGCGCACTACTCCTCGGCAACGGCACCAAAATTTGACGTGATGTCGTGGTCACAATCAAATTTAATCCAAATACAACTAAATAGATAGCGGTAAGTGGGTATCGAACTCAGGGAGTATGGGGAAAATGTGTTATTTAGAAGTGTATCTAAGTTAACTAAGATTAAACTAATTACAATAAAAAGTAAATTCAAAGAGTTGGATTGTTTGTTTGATTTTTTAAAACTGAGATTACTAATTAAATTGCGAATTGAGAATTGGTTTTGTAAACAATTTAGAGACAAATGACCATCCTAAGTTTCCGGTTTGCTTTGACATTCATGCTAATATTCAACTAGAAAGAACCACATAGACATGGTTCATATGTTATTACTTGTCGTGATGAAAGGGAACTAAGTACTCGGATTCCTAGAACGCGAGGTTGTTACCCGATGACCAATTAATCAATACCCAATCCTAATCCCGCCCATGATATCTCGATTGCCAACGGCACCAAGAACGTATGGTTTAGACTAAGATTAACATACAAATTAACAATTTACGAACAAGCAAACAACACACCATAATAAACAAACTATCATAGCAAGTCTATTATTCTAGAAATAAGAATCAAAACACAAATGTCTTAGACAAACCTTCAACCTAGGATGATCACCATAAGTTTAGCCACTCATGACTTGGACAATCATCATCACATACATATCAATGTTCATAGGAATTAAAAACACTAACAAGATGTTTAGAAATTGTTTCAAGCTCTCCAGAACACCCAAAAATCGCCCCTAGACTGCTGGTAACCGAATGGGAATGATTGCATTTGAAAAGACACAATAAAACATCATAAAATAGGGCAGTTACACATTTCTCCGTCATCTCCACCGTAAATTACGGTACCACCGTAAGTTACGGTGGACCAAAAAGTGTTACGGTGGGTCTCTACTGCCTTACGGTGGACGAAAAATGCTGGGGTCTACGGTAATTTACGGTACCACCGTAAGTTACGGTAGGCTTCAGCATGAAATTTTGTTTTCAGCATAACTTTTTCGTTTCAACTCCGTTTTCTTCACCATTTTCGCCTACGTTCTCGTAATTTCGTCCTCTATCATGCTATCTTCTTAATTCTTCAGTTCTAATCAATTATTTTCTTCATGTATGCTCCATCTTTCAATCTCTAGTCCAACCGCGCCTATTCCGAAGCTTCATTTCCACACTTTTAAGCTCCGAATGTACCTGAAACATAAGCAACTGTAGTCATCTAATTCAAGACAATTACATGATTAAATGAGGGATTAACTTGTCATTTAACACCATTAAGGGTTGTCCTATAGACCACCCGTCATATACACATGTGTACTTGGATATAAATAGAACACTACACATGTGTACTCAGCATTGTACATATGTGTACAGTAATTCGCAGGTGTACATCAACATTTAATACAAAAAAAAATTCCGAGATATCACAAAAACAGACGATATACACATGTGTACATCGCATTAAAAAGAGGGCAAAATCAGAATACACATGTGTACATCGCATTTAAACAAATAATTATTTTAATAATTTAATTAAGTTACATCTTTCCTAATCCTTGATTTGATTTGTGAGAGATTTATGCAATCAATTTAAGATTGAAATTACACATATACCCTTTTTGTATTTAACTAAATGGAAAAAATTAACCAAATAATTACCATCATGCCACTCACTTTAATCTCAAGATCATAAAAATGAAGGGCCCAGATCAGTTCACGCAGTTCACTCTTGGGATTTTGTTCACGTTTGAACCTAATCCTATATATATATATATATATATATATATATATATATAGTGTGAGGTTCATTGGGTAACACTAAAAAAGTGGGGAACCGGGGAACACTCTTAAAAATTTAACTTAACATGTTAAAAATTAACTTTTTAAAAATCTTTTTCGGCGCTTCTCCTTATATATACTTGTAGAAGCGTTTTTAGTAAAAATATCAAAAACTAAAAATATTAAAAAAAACAACTAAAAAAAGGCTAATTTTTTTTATAAAAAATATTTTTTTATTCGACTAGTCTCTCCTCCTTTTTATAAAGAAAAGCGCTGAAAATTTAAAAAAAATTGATTTTTAACATGTTAAGTTAATTCTATAAGATATAACTGTTTTTTAAACATTTTTTTTTATATTTTTAGTTTTTGATTTTTTTATTAAAAATGTTTCTACTTGTATTTATAATAAAAAGCGCCGAAAAAAGTTAGAAAAAAATAATTTTTAACATGTTAAGTATAATTTTTAAGAGTGTTCCCCCGTTCCCCACTTTTTTAGTGTTTCCCAATGAACTTTCCCCTATATATATAGGGTCAGGATCATTTCAGAACCATAAGTATTTATAGAACTCGCATAACTCCTAATAAACAATCTTTTTATTTATATATCTTTATGTTTAGGATAATTTTATCATTTATTATGTGTATTTTTACGATTACAAACATGTTAAGAGTAATTTTATCATTTTTATATGTAATTTTATAATTATATATGTAAACTAGATTTTTTTACATATATGCAATTAGTTATTACACATATATATATATATATATATAATTTTGGCAATTAAACATATGTAAACTTTTAACATGTATCTAATCAAAGAAATACATATAATAGATGATAAAAAGATCCTAAATACAAAAACTTATATATAAAATGATTGTTTATTAGGAGTTCTGAAAGTTCTGTAGTTATTTAGAGTTCTAAAATGAACTCAACCCTATATATATATATATATATATATATATGTATATATATATATATGGATACACACTCCCCATCTATGCATCCATATATTGATACCTCGTCTACACACTCCTGTATCGATATATTTTGTTGTTAATATACATCCATATTTCGATATACATCACCTTATTTCGATCCTTGGCTTTCTATCCATTATTTCGAAACACAAACCCCTTTGTTGATTCATCTTTGTTACCACAATGAGTTCATAGTTCACAATAGCTTTATAACTTGTTTGTTTTTAATCAAAATGAGTACACATCTTTGGGGTACGGGCAATACCCAGGTAACATCGTTTTGGGAGCAACCACTCAGGCCGTCCGTAATGATTTCGGAAAACCAATGGGCATTCGTTGTTAATCAAACCAAATCATTCAAAATTTATTGGTAAGCGATAATGAGACTAGAAGCGGGAATCGTCTACCAAACCTTTTTCATATAAACGATTACCCAGGTTGGTAAGGTAGATTCCGCACATACATTCTTGGGCAGAATACAGAGTTATGGCCTTTTTTTACTACCCCTTTCAATCCGACAATTGGGGAAGCCGAATCTAATTCTGTGACATTGGCAACTATGTTCGATGAAGATAAGAAGGCTTATGATCTAGACAAAAAGTCTTACGCAATTCTTACTCAAGCGCCTGCTAAAGAAATTTATCATTAGTTTATAAGTTGTAAAACCACAAGAGATTTGTGGGAGGCATTGCGAGCTAGAGGTGAAGGAAACGCACAGTCCCAAAAGTTCAAGCATGATCTTCTAAAGAAAGAATTTGAAGGGTTTAGGTGCATGGAAAAGGAATCGCTTGGAGAAATGGCAACTAGGTTCCATCACCTGTTGAGTGAAATGTTTGTTTACAGAGTTGATGCTACTCATCAAGAAATGGTCGCAAGATTCGTAGATGGTTTACCACCGCAATGGAGTCAATATCTGGAAATTCTTAAGGAGAATGGAGAGTTAGAAAGATTGGAGATTTATGACTTCATACATAAGTTGGAAAACAAACAGAGGAGATAAGAAAAGCCAAAAGAGTATCTGTTCCACAGAATCTAGAGATGTACTATGGAATCGATATTGGTGGTATTCAAGGTGAAACTCAACCTGCACAGCATGCCAGACCTCAAACTGCATTTGTGTCAAATTCCAATCCTGTCTGGGTTCAACCATCTCCAACTTCACTTAGTGCACCAGGTGAAACTCAAACTGCATTGGTGTCAAACTCTAATTATGTCTAGGTTCAACCATCTCCAGCTTCACTTCCACCACCATGTGCCAATCCCTACCTTCCAACACAGCAAGCTTACTATGGAAGTTCATCTAATCCTTATGGTGGACCGACATCTCACCCAAATATAGTCCGTCTTGATACCCTCCAATTTATAAGATTCACACACATGTGTGTGTATCATCAATCCAGAGAGAGAGAAAGAGAGAGAATAGAGCAAAACCCTTGTTCTTGCTCACCAACACAAAATCATCTAATGAAAGCTAAAATCTAAGTGGTTTTGATGCATGTTTGAAGATTTGAACGTACTACGTCATTATAAAATAAGGTATGTCATAGTTACATCCTTCGTGAGATTCTCTAATTGGAGAAATTCATGAAAGAAGGAGGTCTAGTGACCAAATCACCATAATGATGTGTCTAGATGATTGTAGAAACGGTGTAGTAGTCCTAGTTGTTGAATATGTGAATTATTTGCTCTATGACTTGTTTGTATAATCATTCAGTATGATGTGAAGTGCGTTTTAGCCTAGAAGTCAAGAACCCAAATTCATGTGCCATAGTTTGATATAATAGGATAAAGATAAACTAACATTTGTATGAAAATTTATTGTTAGTGATAGTGTTGGCTATATGTTGATGAAATGACATGGTTAGAAATTGTTATTTGAGCTAATATAAGTAGCTTAAAATTTATGCCCATAAGATGTATGACAAAATGCCTAAACGAGAATTGGTCGTTATTAATAAATGAAAAACCTTGATGAGAACCCTATGATTGACTTTTGGAAAGTTTACATGCCATGGATGTGAACCATGAGGTCCTAATGATAATTGGGTTGTACTCTTTAGGCAACTCGAGTGGAGCTTCGGGAGGTCAAGCCGTGACGGACACACGTTTGAAGGGAAAGCTTTAAGGTACATAGCTAGATGTTACGTTATTTATGGTAATCAGTATTGGTGTTGGTATAATTAATTGATAAATGAATGAAATGGAGAGTTATAGTCTATAGAAGTAAAAGAGAAAGAAAACAAGTTTTCTTAAAAAAAAAAAAATTATGTTGAGGGCATGTGAAACTAGCGTATAAATGACCATTGGAGTCATAAAGGCGATAGTGATGCCTCACATGAGTAGACATGTTCAAGGACCACCATGGTGAAATCCTTTAAAATGATAGATCTTGCTTAAAAATGATGGTAATCACAAGAGCAAATCAAACGGGTCGTTTGCGGTCAAACGAGGCTATAAACTAGATCATGGACAAGTAAAACCGTGGTATAAACAATCCGCGGGGTTGTTGAAGCCGAGGTGGTGTCCAAACTACTGACCATGATATTGAACTTGGTTGGAGAGTGAAAGGAAAGTAACTCTGGTAAAAGAATGCCTTTGATCTAAGCTAAATGCTTAGATTGCATAAGGGGCCAAACAAACATAAACCCGAATCGGATGTTAAAAGTGTATAACTCAAGATTTATGGATCTGGGTAATCGGTCATGGTTTAGTTATGTTAAGAAACGAATTCCAAATGATTAAAACAGATTTGGACTGAACTAGATGAGTTTTGGTTGAAAAATGGCGAAACTGGCTAAGGCTGGAAAATGCCTAGCACAAGGCAAACATTATGCAAAAAAGACCTTGTCGCGTCGCGTGACAGAAACACCAGGCTCCCTCACGTCTTCCGCGAGGGAGCCTGATCAACATGTCCGGTCAACAGCACCCCTTCGCGTCACGTGACGGGTGCAGTTCTTTTCTGTCGCGTCATGCGGCGATGTGTTAAGCTGGGAAAATTATATATTTTTATTTTTCTCGTTATGAAGTTTCAATTAATGCGTTAAATCAATATGTTTGCTAATGCTTTGAATGATTAATGTGTTATACGTAATGTCTAATATAAGTGACGGATGATGGTCAAGCTACGAGAAGAACCGAACACCTCTTAAGGATAAAAATGCTTGTTTTGTTAACTTAAACAACAATTATGATCACTTCTGTCTTTTGTTAAGATTGTGATGTATTTGATAATCAAAGTTTTAAATACTCGAATCTTGAAGTAAATATTATTTGTATAAATAGTTGAAATTTTTATATATTAGTAATAGGGGTATTACAAATTTATACATAAAAAGTTTAATTTTTTTTAATTAAAGTGACTATTTTTTAACGATTAAAAAATAAAGGTTTCAAATTCCCACACGTTAGCGCTCGCCAAACAACTCACGAACCCATCTATGGCGCCCCCTATAGCCCCCCGCAAGGGTGTTGGGGGTGCCATAGAGCTGATGTGGACAAGGACGCGCATGGCCTAAATAGTCAAATAACCTAGTGTGTGTGTCTTTTTTATGAAAACTGTGTATTAAAAATAATAATAGGTCGAAATGAACAACAATTATTATATATATTGATTTCGAGGGACGATGAATAGTAATTTTATTTTTATAATAATATATAGTTTTTTTATTATTTTATTATTTAATATATTATAATATAATAATTTATTATTATATTTACTTTTAATAACATATTGTTCTTTTTTAAAAACATATATTTCCTTTAACTTTTTTTTAATAATTGTTTTTTTCCTTTTTTAACATATATTAATTTATCGATTAAATTGATACTTCTTTAATAAGTTACGTTTATAACTTTTTTCTAAAAACTTAAGTACGTAGTTGTGCTTGATTACTTTCCCTTTCCGTTATAAGTTTTGTTAAAACGAGGTTATACTCAAAATAAAGTATTTATTTGGTATCATAAAACGGTACAGTGATAAACTAAATCGTTCTAATGGTTTGACTTTCTAAACAACATGGTTTATTTTCAAATCACGTTTGTTTTACATTATCATTTACTCGGTTTCGCCGTAATGCGCGATATAAAAAAAAACTAGTATATATATTGTTGATGAAGATCCATGAATAGTAATTTTAATTTTATAGTAATATATATTTTTTAATTATTTATTATTTTCATAGTGTAATACTTAATTATTACATTTGCTTTTCACTTTTTAACATATTTTCATTTTTTTCTTTTCTTAAACCATATTTCCTCTATTACTTATTTTATATTTTTAATATTATCTTTCCTTTTCTAAATCATATTTCATTTTTAGTTAATTAGATATTTTATTAATTACTTATATTAGTTATTTTTTCCCTTGACATTTTCGTATAAGCTTTGTTAAAAACAAATATGTATTCAAAATAGAGTATTTATTTGGTATCATAAAACGGTACGATGATAAATTGAACCAATTTGCAGATGATTTGGCTTTCTAAACAAGATCCTTCTTTTTCAAGTAACGTTTGTTTTACCTTATCATTTGCTTCGTTTCGCCGCAACGCGCGACGTCAACAAATCTAGTAATTATTAAGTACCAAATTTGTTAATTGTAGATTTTGAAGGCTATAAAAGTGACTCAAAAGTGTGAATTTGAATTGGTTCATCAACTTAAGTCAAAGTGTGTTTTAGCATGTTCAAAATACTTCCTCGATAGTTTAGAAATAACAAATTTGGTTTGGAAGATTATAAAAGTCATTGTGGTGATTTTGTTGACAATCAACTAACAAGTCGGTTGGGATAAAAAATGATTTTTTTAAGAGATTTGTGTTTAAATTCATTTTAGGCGAGGAACGTGACCGAGTAGACAAAATATGATGAAATACATAATAAATATATAAATTGGCCATGTTTGAGGAATTTGAGCTTTAAGACCTCAACAACAGTGAATGATTTTCTGATGCATTCGTGATTCTATGGCTTTTCAAAGTCAAGATCATGGGTTCGAGTCTTGCCTAAAGCAAAATTGTTATGCGTTGAGTCAAGCAAAATTATACTTTTATATGAGAATTCGAAGAGAAATTCGATCTTAGTAAAAGATCATATGTTTTTCTTTTTGTATGAGGTCATACCATTAAGTGATTGGGATGATCGTCACAGCTTTTCGTGAAAAGTTATGGTAGTTGCTACTGAAGGTCGGTAACAAATTTGTTGCTGCCGAAGTATTAAATTTCTACCGAAGAACAAGATGCTTCCGCATCTCAGTTGCTACCTAACCTCATTTGCTACCGGTAGACAAAGTTGCTTCTGATTAGCTGCATCTTCCTACCTGCCTTTAGTCACTTATGAAAATCATATTTCATGCAAATTTTCTTCATCTAGCCATAGGCATTATATCTTGGACCCCACAGGAGGGCAAGCCCTAAACCTCCGCCAGGGCGGTGCCTCCTTGGAACCCCCATGGTCTAGGAGCTTCGCTGCTTAGAACCTTTGAGGTTTCATGGTACTTAAAATCATAATAGTCTTGATCGATCATGTATCTTACAACTCCTAACTCGAAATAATATTGATTAAGAGTTCTTATTTGGTTTTCAAGTAAACCTTGATTGCTCAAGATAGCTTGATAACACTAAAATCACCAACAAGTGACAATAATCTCCAAATAATTTTGCAACAAAGTAAAAGAGACCACTAATTTCTAAAACCATGGCAAATGATCATTATCAAGTAGTAATAAGTGAAAATTCACAAATTCTGAACAATTAATATCATATAGGAAATATGTCTAGTAACCTAGTCGAATACATGTTTAAAACTTAAATTTGATGCACATGAATTGTTTATGAAAGATGAAAATTAGATATGATAAACTGCATGTATATAAGGTTTTCTTTGTTTTTAAATGTTGATTTCCACCTATGTTTTAGTTGTTTTTATGGTTTTAAACATATGTACACACTTCTTTTGTCCATCACACAAAGATTGAACCCTCACTATTATTTATTTTTTAAGTTTTGATGTTCCTAATAAGGAAAGATGACTCCTTGACCAATTTTATAACGGTCAATTAGGATCATTTATATAAAAATGGTTTAAAGTTTTAAGTGTTACGTACTAGATTTGTATATGAATTGAATGCATATTCTATTCCATAATTGTGATAGATTTAACGCTTATTGTGATATAAGGTAGTAGAAATGTGATTAGTTTGACTTTACAGGATGTTCATATCTACTCCGATACGGGAGCTATAAATAACTACCTACTACATGACATCTCTAACAATGTGATGTCTACATGTGTGCTCAAATGAAAACTTGGCTAATTTGATATTAGATTTTCTATATTTGATTTGATGGAGCGACTTGAGTGCCCACCCCTAATGGTATACTTGTGGTGCATTTAGTCTCGCAAACACTGTATAAATTTGGACTTTGATATGATGTTATTTTGAGCTCAAATGAATATCTTCTTAGACTTTTCCATGTTATATTGTTCATATGATGTTATTTTGAGCTCAAATGAGTATCTTCTTAGACTTTTCCGTGTTATATTGTTCACTCCATCATTTTGTCCATTCGCTAGATTTTTTAGGTCGTAAAGGCTTTCAAATACAATTACTTAATTCATTTTAAGTTTCAATCAATTTTTGTACACCATTTCATTTTAAAGTAGCCAGGCGACAGCACCAGTTAGGATAGCGGAAACCCTCACTGTAGAGGGAAGAAGGAGTAGAGGTAGATGCAAATTGATTTAGGAAGAGCATATTAGGCAGGATTTGTTGGAGTTGCACCTCTCGGAGGACATGGTCCAGGATAGGAGGTCTTGGAGGCCTAAGATTAAGGTTAAGGACTTTTAGGTTAAGGTACTATGTCTTATTTTGAGTGGGGGCATAGGTTTCCGCACACCTTAGGCGGACTTTGCATGTTTATGAGTTGTGTATCATGTTATATTTGTGTTAATTTTTACTATTTTACGTTTTCTACACTCCTTTTGTAATTGGTAGCTTTCTCTTTTCCATATATTTAGTTTTGTTTGTTTGTCTGTCTGTCTGTTATTTTTCTTGGAGCTGAGGGTCTCCCTTGAAATGACCTCTGTATCCTTAGGGATGGAGGTCAAGTTTGTCTACATCTCACCCTTCCCAAATCTTACAATAGCTTTGCTATTTGTGGGATTTTATTGGGTATGATTGATTAAAATTTTATAGTCGCCTTCAAAATTTATTACAAATAAGTTATGTTATCGTTTTAAAAACCTTATATATTCAAAATGTTCGAGGACAGAAAGATTTTTAGGAAGTCCAAAAGTTTTATGAGAACTAGTATTTTTAGTTAATCATCATAAACTAAATATTTGATTTCCATTATGCACGTATGTAGAACACACACGTATGTAAAAGAGATTATGTGAGAATTATAAACATATTTGAGAACGAAGAGAACCATATTAGGGTCGGATTATGTGAGAATTGTAAACATATTTAAGAACTGAGAGAACTATATCAGGGTGGACGGGGGCGCTCATGTCATCCGGGTTCGACGGGTTCCACGAGAACACCGCCACAACCCCCTCTATCTCGCTAGATAGGACCGAAATCGGGTTGGTTAACCCGTTCCACGATGGTTGAAGAATGTGATATAACGCTTGTTGGATTTATTAGGAAGCAATGGGTTCAGGTGGTGTAACCAGAACACCGTCGCAAGCCCTTTTGCACACCCCTTCGACCCTCAATGGCAATTGATGTGCTCAAAGTGGTTTAATTAAAACTAACTAAATTAACTCTAAATTAGACATTCAAAGTTTTAAATTTAAAAACTAAGACTCTCTAAAACCTAGATCACACAACCGACAACCGATCAATGCGGTATAGCCTAAGTAAGTCCGAGTATCGAACCCACGATACTCTCTAATTACGTTTACCAGACTCGACTACTAATTACTAAACTAACACGACTTAATTGTTTTGTTGATTGGGGGTTTTCTAACAAACTACTAAATTAAACTAAAATTAACGAAACTAACGAGAACGGCTGCGAACTGATCAGATGGTGGGAAAACACCACCTAGGCTGGAATCCTACACATGTTTGACATGTCCTATCGGTTATGGAATTAATCTGGAAACTGAGATCTTTGGATACTAACTTAAGGGATAACCGAACAAAACCCTCGACCCTTCTCCATAAGACACTTATGGTGATCTATTAAGCCGTTTAACTACCAGTTTTATAAGACGTCCTCATGGTTATCCTATTGTAATATTAAAGTACCCTAATTAATGACTATCTACCTCTCGGCGCGATAATCTAAGGTAACTAAAATTTCCTAATTAAACTCAACTAGCAAACAGAGACCGTGAATTAGAGGTTCTCCTCATGAAGTATTTAACCCTAGGATCCTAATCACTTGAGACTAGTTGACAACCACTCACCTCACGACTATTACGGTTGGAAGAACACTTAATCTTTATGTAAATCCTAATCATAGTTTCTATAGAAAATCATGCATAATTAACCATAAACTAGCAGCTAACACACAGTCCATGACCTAAAAAGCATTCATTCATGAAACACATCCACAAGAATGCGAGTGAAACATATGAGAAAGATGCAAACAAGAACAAGTACGCATATACGACTAATTATTAGAACCAAAGTCTTTAACCTTAACATTAAAACCACATATAATCCATAAACCGATAAGAACGAAATTAAAACATTATGTATTCATCTTTATCTAGGTAGCGTTAAGTGCTTAGCCTAGCACATTAGTCTTGAAAACAGGAAGCATATCATACACAAGAGTATTGGTCATGGTAGAATAGAAATAAACTAGAAACGAGAAACCCGGATGATGAACACTCGAACTATCTCAATCCCTTGCTTGTAAATCTTCAACCTTTATGATCTCTAGCTCTTCTAATCTCTGATTCAGCTCTCAATTTCGTATTCGGGTTGTAAATTATGATTTTTATTACTTAAATTTGTATTTATAATATAACATTGAAAACCCAAAACACTAATAAGCTTTTCGCACGATTTAACCCCTTCGCGTGGCGCGACGAGGATTCTTCTTGAGCCCGCGCGACACGAGCATTGTATTTGACCACTTGGTGAATTTTGCTTGTCGCACCACACGGTGGGCATCCTTCTCCTAGTCGCGCAACGCAACTAGAACTTTTTCCTTGTTTTTCATTCTCGTGATCTTCCCGATCACATGCGACACGTCCATAGGCTCGGATTCTTCCATATTCACTCATTTTTAGCTCTTTTCTCTTCTAGAACCCTGCAATAGACACAAGACTCGATAATATACAACTATAAAACGACATAAAACGACTCAAAATCTAATACAAACTATACACGGATACAGATGTAATTTACATTACATCAGCAATAGATTTATCCTATGTCTCTCATGAGGAAAAACGATCAAGTGTAAGCCCCGTAACTTTAATTATAATGTGTGTGCACGCACAGACACATATCTCCATATTATATATTGTTATATTATAATACATATAAGGAGGACAAACATGTAATTTTAGATAAGAGTAAAATGCCAATATTTTCCCCGAGGTTTAAACACTTTTGTATGTTACATCTAAAATAAGTTTTTTTTTTTGTAATTGGACCCTTGAAGTTTCTTTTTGTTGCCATTTACGTCCAAATGACAAACTCAGGTAAAATGTATTGTTAACTCAGTGACGATTTTGACAATTTACCCTTTTTATTTTTTGTTTTTTCCCTTTTTTTAAATTTCTTTTTTATCTTTAAATAAAAAAGTAATCATAGTTATAATGTATATAGACACACATTTACATTTATATATATACACTTATTTTTTAATTTTCTTTTTCACCTCTTTATATAAATTAATGTGTTTATGTATGCAGTAACGAGGGGTTTTTTGAGATCAACTCACATTGGACATATCATATAGAATCTTTCATTCTTATGATACTATATAGTATGCATACAAGATGTATTGGGACGAATCCTTTTTCTTTTATGATAAGAAAACGCTCTTAGTTCAGTTCGGTAGAACGCGGGTCTCCAAAACCCAATGTCGTAGGTTCAAATCCTACAGAGCGTGATTCGGATCTTCTTCGATCGAATTCGACTGAAACACTAACTGGAACTGGAACAACAATCTTAATTTGACCTCCTGGATATTAAAGAAAGGAGGAGGTCAATAAAAAAAAGAGATGTTAATTAATCAAAGGTCCAGCTGATCGCCACGCCTGTATAGTAAATATGCAGTTACAAATAATCCAGCCAAAGTAATAGGAATTAGACCTAACACGATTCCAAATAGAAAAACTTCAATCATTTCACTTTGTTTGAAAGGAGAAAAAAGAGGTAATATCTATACCTAAATATTAATCCGAATTACCATGAATCTCAATAACCAAGAATTGGTAATTGACACGATAAGTAACTAGAAATACACAGAAGTTCGCTAAAAGATTTCTTTTTATGAATTGTGCAATTAATTTCAAATAAGTCGTATCTTGCTCAGACCAATAAATAGAGCTGAGGCTATAGTTAAAGCCGTTAGTAGAAAACCGAAATAACTAGTTATGATAGGCATCAAGGAGCTAAATGAAATATGTTCTTTTTATACATATGTTTATAAAAAACACTTACCTGAGTTTCCTTTTTTACAAAATAGGAGAGAAACAAAAATACCAATTGCAAGTTTTTGATTCAGATATCATTATAGACAGCACTAACAAGGATAAAGTCCCAACTTTATAAAAAGAAATTGATTAACCATCTGTAACATCTATGTATACCGCGTTTGCAATCAGCGAATGCATTATTGGATCATTTTTCAACTCAACTTATAAATGAATAATAAGAATTGGGTCGTGTAATTTCGTTTGAAAATGAAATTCTTTTCGAATCATTATCGAATCAAATTAGAAAATTATTCCTATTTTTATCATTTCTTTTTTTTTCGAATCTATTTTAGAGCGAACGGTAATCTTATAAAACTTTTACTTTCATTTTAACTAATTAGATTCCGTAATAGGTTCACTCATATAATATCTTGAATGAATGAGAACAAAAAGTTATCACACGATTACTCGAAAGAAAAATAGGTGTTTTGGTTCGACTATATTCTATAGGCTAGGAGTTGGCTACAAAGTCCAAATTTTCTAAAAAGTGTAAAAAGTTTCAAAACACCAAAATGTTAACCATAAAGCACATCTAAAAACCACAAATAACAAAATAAAGATTACTAAAACATTATATGTGTGAGTTGTGTTTTGTATTTTGGATGATAAGGCTCTGATATTGAATGCCAAAAATTATTGTGTTTTATATAGATTAGCATGTTGTGTTTTAAGTTCATAGTTCTACGATTGTGTGTTTGAAGTTTTTATGAACTATTATGGTTTGAATATGGTATTTTAGTAGTCTTCACTCTGTTATTTGTGGGTTTTAGGTGTGTTTTGTGGAGATGACATGTGTCCTCAATCTAAATTAATTCAAAAGGGTAAACAAGTAATTTTATCATTGATTCAATTAATTCAAAACCTTCCATAACCGCCACCTTATTTATAGGAACATGATTTTTTTAAAAGATCTCTATAAAAACACTACGAATAACGCTACAACCACCATTTAGCACGTATATAACACCATTCAGTAATTATATAACACCATTCAATAAATATATAACACCATTTAATAAGTATATAACACCATTTTAAAGATCTCTATAAAAACACTATGAATAACACTGCAAAATCACCATTCAGCACATATATAACACTATTCAATAATTATATAACACCATTCTATAATTATATAACACCATTCAATAAGTATATAACACGATTCAATAAGTATATAACACGATTCAATAAGTATATAACACTACTAAAGACACTACCTCTATTCCAGAATGTGTTCTTAGTATAATGTTCATAGTATGGGTATTGTACATGGTGTTTTAAACCTGCATGCATGGTGTTTTACATCTGCATGCTAGTAGATGTTCCAGATTCCATATGTTAAAACACCATGGTGTTTTAAAACCTACATTCCAGTAGATAAAAAAACATCATGCTTTCCGGTATGTGTTTAAAACACCACGCTTTGAATCACAATACAATTAAAATACCACTGTATGAACATAGACAAAACATCATGGACTAAACATCTAATCGAAACATATTTTTTTCTCTATATAAGTATAGCAATATGGTACTCATATTAAAGATAAAAAACGCTCGTTATTATGGTGTAATTTAAAAAAAAAAGTTACGTATAAAAAGTTATTTACGTTTAAAAAAGACGGGGGAAGTTGCATGTGCATTAATATTAGTTTCTTAATTTAAAAATATTAAATTTACCTGTATACCCTTAATCTAGAAAATTAATATATTTAATAGTAAACAATATTTACAATTTTGCCATTATGATCTCAACCATTAGATCAAAGATCTAATGGTGTAGATTCTTTCTTACCTTTCTCACAAAAAACCTCTTTTTTACAGGAACCTCTTGTCACACCCCAACCGATGGCGGAAACATCGGGGTGCGAGCACTAAGCGTTCAGATTGCTCATGAGATTCCATATCACTAAATAGTTGCAAAATAAATTAGATTGATTTCATGATAACAATGTCTAAAGTACCAATCACCAAGTATCAATTACAAAATCATCACAAAAATAGTTTCAACTTTCTAATTTAGCTACGATGTGTTTCTAAGCAGCATCCTAGCATGTTTCATGAGTCCTAGCATCTTGTCAGCCTGCAACATGTATTAAAATAGAGTCAGTACAAAAATATACCGGCGAGTATACAAGTTTGAGTACATAATATAATAGATTAAAAACAACTCATATCCATAATGTAAATGATGAATAATAGTTTCAGCCATGCTAGTGTTCGCAGTCCAACAAGTGATAGCCCAAGTATCCCGATGCTTTGTTGTTTTCTCAAGTCTCAAGGAAAACTATAATCCTCCTAACAATACCCCCGAGAATAATGAGGAGGTGCATCTCCTATAGCGCTACTATTGTTAAGGCGGAACTACACACCCTGGATTAAACGTCCACATAGCACATAGAATACAAGAATCACAAGTTTCACATACACATAGGATAGAGTTTAGTTTCCAAAAGTTTCAAGTATCATAGTTTAATAGAATACATGTTGCATCCCAAAGTTTAAAGCAAAAGGTGATCGAGTATACTCACAGTGATTGCTTAACAGGTTAACTGTTATTGGATTAAAGGGAGCTCTTTAGATGTAGCCTGATTAGATTACAACAGATAAGTGTCGGACAGAAACGCAAGCTAACATAAGCGTCAGATCAGTCAATGAGTCGGATGGCTGTTCGATCGGATAGCTATCCGATCGGATTGCCGTTCGATTGAGGTGACTGTTGTGAGTGAGGGACGGATGGCCATCCGATCGGATTGCCTCTCGGCCAATCCCATCCTTTTCGCGTTCCCGTCTTTGATTCGATTTGCGAGTTAGATTAAGCGTTGCGCATTATTGGGTAACAGTACAACTAGATTATAGCATTAACACAAAAGTTTCCATAGTTTCCATAGTTTCCGCTAGTGACAAGACTTCAGTCCCTCGTTCAACCAAGTTTCAAGTTTTACGAGCTTCAAGAGTCAAGCACCAATGTATCAAGTATCAAGAATCATAGTTTCCAAGTATCAAGTATCAAGAATCATAGTTTCCAAAGTATCATAGTTTCACGAGTATCAAGTATCAAGTATCATAGAATCATAGTCTCATAGCATAATAGACTCACAAAGTTTCAAGCATCAAAAGTGTCAAGTTTCATATAGTACAGGGGCTAAAAGTGACAATTAGCCAAAAGTCTAAGGACGCAGGTGTTACACCTCTATATATATATAGGTAGAGAGAGAGAGAGAGGGAGAGAGACACGTTTTTTATTTTTAAAATTTTCTAGCACTATTATCATTAACTAAAATATATAAAGACGTATTTTTATGTGTATCTATTATAATTATTTTATTGTTTTTCATTTAAAGGTAAAAAAGAAAATTAATAAAATAACAAACGTATATATGTATATATACATATACACATGATTTGTATATATAGACACACATTTATAGAAAGAGGTAAAAAAGAAAATTAAAAAAAACTAATTGTGTGTGCATACACACATATATATATATATATATACATACATGTAGATATATTATAGTTATAGATGTTTTTATATATAGGTAAAAATGATATTAAAAAGAGAAAAATGCCCGGATAGTCCCTGTGGGTTGCTCCATTTTCATGTATAGTCCCTACACTTCTAAAATTACAGCTATAGTTCCCAACTTTTGCACATTTGTTCTCGGATAGTCCCTAGTGTGGATGGTGCTTAGTTTGTCTATTTAAGTGGACGTGAAATGACTTAAATACCCTTATTGTATAGATAAATATTTTTTTTGAACGACAACTCGCTTTATATATAAATATAAAGAGCCAGCAAGAAACTGGAAACAAAACGATGAAACAAAACCGAAACACAACCCAAAGAAAACATTACATCATATCTGCAATCTCAAACAGGTTCCAGTTCTCCCAGCCAAGCTTCGTGAACTTTGTACGGCTCTTGATCCACATGAAAGAATCCTCTTTAATCAACTCCATCGTCTTCGAGATCGGAACAAAACTGTCTTCGAAAACTTTCTGATTACGAGCGAACCAAAGCCTCCAAACAGTTGCCGCAACATTCGTGTTAACAATCCACTTCCAATTTTTACTACCTGGGCAATCCGCTAAAAAACGCAGCAGGTCTTCAAGAGAGTTACAGTTTGCTGGATAAGGAATTCGCATCCACGCTAGGACATTCCACCAAATACACCTAGTCCACACGCAGTCGACAAAGAGGTGATTCGTAGATTCTTCATATAACCCGCACCGCGAACACAACACGTTTTGCACTGGAATCCCTCTTCACGCAAGCTCTATCTTCGACGCAACATTCCCGTGAACAGCACGCCACAACAAAAAATTACTCTTAGGAGTGGCCCAAGAATTCCAAAAGAAGTTGTATCCAGTGTCCACATGACCCGCTTCGGTTTTCATCAAATCCAATCTTACCTGTTTGACAGAAAAATATTCTTCCGAGCAATCAGACCACTTCCAGATGTCTTTACAATTTTTTAGGTTAACTTGGTTTAGTCTTCCCATAAGGACGCTAAATTGGCTCCATTCTTCATCTGAAACCGGATCCTTGCCCCATTCCCAAGACCATTGGTTTATACCACCAACCCCTAACACATTTTCAGCCACCAAAGCATGCTTTCTTTTAGCTAACCGAAACAAATCCGGGAACAAAGCCTTTAAAGGAAGCTGATCCAACCAAGCATCCTTCTAGAAACTAGTGTTTAAACCGTTACCCAACTATGTTTTCAGTTTATCTTTAATATTGATACCATGCTTCACAAAAACCTCCTTCATATTTCTGATATCTTTCCAAACCCCCGGAATAGATTTCTTTAAAGGGATTAAGATACTATCATTTTTCGAGGCATGAATAGCTTTAATAACCCGAGCCCAAAGCTGATTTGGGTCCGCTTTGTATCTCCACCACCACTTAACCAACATAGCATAATTATAGTCCTTAATGCCCCCAAGACCAAGTCCATCTTTTTTCTTGGATCTCACCATTTTCTCCCATCTAACTCATCTCATTTTGTGGCCCGTTGCCGATTTACCATAAATAAAGTCCCTTCGGATCTTTTCAATCTTATTTAAGACACACTTCAGGGCAACGAAGATTGATAAAAAATACGAAGGAAGACTTCCCAACATAACCTTGGCCAAAGTCATCCTCCCCACAAAGGATAGATAACGAGCTTTCCATTTGGAAAGCTTTTGTTGGAATCGATCTAAAATAGGTTGCCAAAATTTCGCTTTTTTCATATTCACCCCAATGGGGATTCCCAAGTATGTAAACGGAAAAGACCCGACCTCACATCTTAAGACCCGAGCAAGTCTCTCAATCTCCTCGGCATTCACACCTATACCAAATAACTTACATTTATGATAGTTAACCTTAAGCCCTGAGACAAGATTCAACCATCTTAAAAGGCGATTGAGATTAACAACAATTTCTTCCGACCATTCTCCAATGAAAAGAACATCATCCGCGTAGCAAAGGTGGGAAAGAAGCGTGCCTTCATTAGGGAGACGAATTCCGTGAAACAAACCCAACTCGGTCGCCTGCTTCATAAACAAGTTCAACACCTCCATTACAATAATAAAAAGGAACGGGGATATGGGATCCCCTTGTCTCAACCCCCCTTTTATACTTGAATTCTCCCGTCGAGGACCCATTAATCAAGACCGAACCCCACCCGGAAGATAGGCAACCTTTAACCCACTTAAGGCATTTGTCGGGAAACGCCATACTTTCCATTACTTGAAGAAGACATTTCCAATTAATAGAATCGTAAGCTTTCTCGAAATTGTCCTTAAAATTCATCATCTTCTTCTTGCTCTTTTTTGCCCAAGCCACCGTCTCATTAACAATAATAGGGCTATCAAGGATATTTCTACCTCCCACAAACGCGGATTGCATATGAGAGATGATGTCGTTCATAATAGTTTTTCACCGGTTTCCGAAAACTTTAGCAATGATCTTGTAAGAAGAACCCACAAGCAAGATAGGGCAGAAACTCTTTAGGTCTTGCGGGTCTTTTTTCTTCGGAATGAGCGCAATAAAAGAAGAGTTGCATCCAGCACTTATACTTCCAGTCGTATGAAAATCATCCATCATCGACATCACCAACGTCCCCGACCTAACCCCCACCCCCATCCAGCACTTATACTTCCAGTCATATAGATAAATATTAAAGCATTAAAAGATAAAGTTAACTCAAGTGGCCCCACCTCACCCCCACCCACACCCCGACGCCCACCCTCACCCCATTCTCTCCCTTTCCTGTTTTGTCTGCAAAAGCTTTTTGCGACTCTTTCTTCATTGTTTCACAACAAACAGATGTTGCAATGGTGAACCAGAAGTGAACTTCTCCGATGATGTGGAGTCGGTGCCGTAATAACAAATCGTAGTTCCAGTGAACACTTCCACCGAGAGAGTTTTCCACCGATAAAACCGCTCGATCTGGGATCCAAAGCTCCACAGCTTGAAAAGAAACTTCGAATTGGTCACACGGAATGGCGTCACAGTTCGGATAAGTTTTTCTAGCGGCGGTTTCATTGTACGCGCTCGGTACACCTTGATACGCGACTCGTAGTGCAGATCCGTGCGATAGCGCCAATGATAGGTCGGCGATTGTGAACAGTTTTGGTAGCTTTTTGATTGGAAACTGTCGTGGTTGTTTACGATGGTTATCTGATCGGCTCCGGTGGAGTTATCTGTGTTTTGTTGTTGTGATTCAACCTTGTTAATATTGCACACGAGCTCTACCAATCGGCTCGGCTCTCTCCACCACCAGTGGCGGTGCCATGTTAGGAAAACAATAAAGAAGGGGAAGGGTGTAGGTTTTAGGTCGGAGGAAGGTGGAGGCGGTGGTTGAGGGGTGGCGGTGGGGTTATGGAGAAGACGATGGTGACATGTTTTAGGTTTTTAATAAAAGATATAGGCCCCACCTGAATTATTTATATTAACTCTTTTTATTTTCTTTATTATATTTTAATAATAAGGTCATTTGTCATTTCACATTCACTTAACATTAAAAACTAACCCCATCCACGCTAGGGACTATCCGATAATGAATGTGCAAAAATTAGGTACTATAGCTGTAATTGTATAAGTGTAAGGACTATAGGTGAAATTAGAGCAAACCATAGGGACTATCCAGACATTTTTCTCAATTAAAAAATAAAAACAGAAAAATAATAGGGTAAATTGCCAAAGGTGTCCCTAGGGGTGCAAACGAGCCGAGCGGCTCACGAGCTACTCGAGATCGGCTCGGGAAAAAGCACGAAACGAGCCAAGCCTTATCGAACCCGAGCCGAGCTTGAGCCTCAAAACAAAGCTCGTTTGTTTATCGAGCCCGAGCTCGAGCCTCGCATATGAAGCTCGTTAGGCTCGTCGAGCCTTATCGAGCATTAATGTAAACGAGCTGAGTCGAGCCGAGCTTATTTAAACTTGTTTACAAGCCGACCTCGAACCTAAAAATAAGCTTAGTAAACGAGCCCAAGCCCAAGCTTCACTTATCGAGCTTGCAAGCCTAAAAAGTCTATTATTTATATTATTTTTATTTAATATACTAATTAATAGATAATAAACGAGCCGAGCCCGAGCTCTCATAAGTTAATCGAGCTCGAGCTCGAGCCTGGTCGAGCTCGGGCTCGGCTCGGCTCGTTTGCACCCCTAGGGGTCCCTAAGTTAACGATATTACCAAAACCGTCCTAACGTAACGATACATTTTAACTGACTTTGTCATTTGAATGAAAATATGAAACGTTAGGGGCCACTTACAAAAAATTATTATTTTTGGATATAACAGGTAGAATTGCCAAAACCTCAGTGAAGATTTTGGCATTTTACTCTTTAAATAATTTTAAAACTTTAACTAACTAGAAATAGCACTTGGCGCGTTGCAGTCGGTACTACTGTTTGTTGCTCCGATGCAATGCAGCGGGACATGGTTTGATCATTAGCACCAACCGACGTTAAGAATTATGTTAAATAGTTATGAAATTACCATTGTAGTCTTTATATTTGAAAAGAACATATAAAAAACCCATACAAACCCAGGATATGTCATCAATAAACACAAATAGCTATCAATAAATAAAAAAGCAAGAAAGATACAACATAACATTGTATCTAACTTGTTTTTTTCATGTTAAACTGCTCTCCCACATTGTAATCAACAATTTGAAGATATAATACAATACGAAATCCCCTAGAGTTCTATCAATCACCATATTGTTAATAGGCAAGAAACGACACTCCATCCGCACCCCCTCCCGTCTAGCTCCGTCCATGGCCATGATTGGTAACAGTCAAGAAACAACTTGCACGAAAATTCTAAGGATGTGCATGACCATGATTGTTAATAATCAAGAAACAACTTGCACGGGAAGTTCTAAGGATGTTTAAAATTCAACCAATGCTTAACATTAAATTCAATAAAGTTTATTTAAAATCATTTTTTGAAACAATAAAAAGTCCGAGAATACTCACTATTGTTGGCTGAAATGCAGGCATTATGCTTCATACAACATGCATTAAGTTCATCACAAGGCTTTGCTCCTGGACATCCACTGTACAATGTACCACATTACTTTCTACAGCTTAACAATGGTGGCACTGTCAATACAACATATTCATTACCTCATTTATTTTTTTTAACTAAAAATTATGTAATTATATAAGAAAGCCACCGGTAATTATATGTACCTTTTGCGGAAGGACGATTCACATTTGTTACTGCATTCTTTAGGCCAGATATTTTAAAATAAAGATGAGAACATATGAATTAAATAAACAAAATATGTTTATGAATAAAGAAATTAGTAAATAAAAATGAAGCATACCAAACTAAGGCTTGTGTCTCCACCAACCCAACGCAGTCCCCGGCGCAGCCACCGCCACCGCCTCAACATACTTCGCCACAATCCGACCCATCGGCCGACTCCCCACCACCAAACCCAAATCTCGGAAGTTGTAAAATTCATGGTTAACGTTCTCTAGCTGCTCAACTGCTTCTGTGACAGTCAAAGAGGGCATATCGAAGTATTTGGTTCGAACAACCTGATCAAAATATATATAAATCAGCTACACATAAAAAGATATATGATTGGAAGTTCATAATGGATACTAATGTGCTAAATCAGAAAGATCGAGTGGTCGCGAAGTACCCCTTCGCTAGTGAATCGGTTGTAGGTGTTGTTCTGGACCATGCATCGCTGCCACCACTGTTAGGGTTGAGATCCAATGGGGTCTTGACTAGAGTACACAGAGGGTCTTAGGACCATAAGCGCCGCGGTTAACCACTTTGAGACACCACATCCTTGTTACACGGGTTTCCTTCACACTAACGTTAAAACTTAATTAATAACTGCTATTATTGTGTTTTTAATACTTTTAACATGAATTTACCAAACTTCAGTAAAAAATCTCAGCTAAAACTATCGGTTTGTTCATCTCAATCAATCAAAAAATGTTTCACCCTAATCCAAACATTAATCATCTAGACATACACAATCAATATCAAAACAAACTAAACTACTTGAAAGCATCTAACCAAATCAAAACCGACATTGATACGTACATAGTCGAATGATTGATGTATTCATGAAGATTATTAGTACACACGAAACAATGATAATCTACACCTTCGCATCACACAACACAATGAGTTCATAATTGGGAGAGAGGAGATCTCATCATTGGGGTTTTGAATAAGACGACCTTTTTATTTTTCATTTTTTTTCATATTGAAGAAGTATGAAGAACAGGAGGTGTGAAGTTTTTTATCATCCTGGCGTCAAGCTATTTTTCCGCAAGACCTCCCCTATAGTATCGTCACCGCAGTAGAGTTTAACCACCAAGTTCAGGATGGATTGGTGTGGTTCCTCTACGCCAAGGACACCAGAATATCGAACCATGAACGAAGAAAGGAATGAGATAAAATAGTGATTGCGAGGCCCCAATTCTTGACTGGGGGGACACCAAAGGACTCTGCCCTTCCATCCCTTGGATAGATAGAGAGGGAGGGCAAACCTTTTAGTTTTTCATGTTGTCAAAGAGTTGAACAACGTTTTTTTTTTTTGTGTTGTTAAAGAGTTGAATAATGAAATAGATGGCGAGTGCCCGATCGAATTGATCGGGTCATGTAGGAACAAGGTTCAAGTCTACTGGTCTGTTAGGATGCCTCAACAACATACATCATTGCACTTCCACTTGACACCTATTGTAATGATAAACGGCCCGTCTCACTGTGACCTTCTCTTGAATTCTCAAAACTTATGTCGCTCCATCCCCGGAGGGGCAGAGAACCCGTCGTTGTCTCAGCTGTGCTACTGAAGGCTCTGGGGAAGTTGGAATAGGAGAGCACTCATCTTGGGGTAGGCTTACTACTTAGATGCTTTCAGCAGTTATCCGCTCCGCACTTGGCTACCCAGCGTTTATCTTGGGCACGATAATTGGTACACACGAGGTGCGTCCTTCCCGGTCCTCTCGTATTAGGGAAAGGTCCTCTCAATGCTCTAACGCCCACACCGGATATGGACCGAACTGTCTCACGACGTTCCGAACTATCTCACGACGTTCCGAACTGTCTCACGATACTGATATATTGTATAACAAAATAAAGGTGAATAAATTTATGAGCATATAAATATTTTTTCATTGTTTAATTATATGATGTAAAAATAATTAAGAAGTTTTCTAAGGAATTGATGATAGGCATTCTAGAAACAGGTTAAGTATTGATTACTGTCGAATACCCAACCCCCGGATGACGTTGGCTGGATCTTCGTTGACGTTGAGAGCTCCTGTCCTTGCTTACTACAAAAGCATAAACCGTTAGCCTCGCCTCGGGGGACCCCAGGAGGGGGATCCGTGACCAAGCTCCGGCGTGAGAATAAGTAAACTTGCCGGATGAGGAAAGGAGAATTTTCCTATGAAGATATTCACCGGAGAATTCCTATCTTGGTGTGAATCTAATTAATGTGTTATGTGTAGTAAATACGAGGAATGTTGGTCAGATTTAATAAGAGGGAATAAATGAGAGTAGTAAATGAGAAGTTGGCCGGAGATTATACCTGCCTCTGCCTTATCCTTTCTCTCCCTTATATAATGGCATGCCCCTATCTCAAAGAGAAATGTCCCTCATGTTATCTAACGGTAACTGTGATACCTTGGAAGGTCAGACACGTGTCTGACCCCCAACGGTGCGATGCCTTTCTTCATTAATGCATAACCGGATAAGTACAATGATGGTGACCGGATGCTTCTCTTATCAGGCATTTAATGAGCCTGTTATCTCTTAGCTGTTTTCCCGCTCACACGAGGAAGGAACCTTGGTAAGCAAGGGTAATTCACTTAGTGGGTATTTGAGTGGTTGGTGGTCGGTCGTCGTTAAGGTCCGTTTTAACGGCGAAGGACCTGAAGTCTTTTATCGAGGCGTATAACATACCGGATCGGTTTTCCCCTTCTTTGCCTGGCCCCAATGAATCGGCGGAATGCACGCCTGATAGGATACCCATTTATACTCTTGCCTTCTCCTCTTGTGGGGTCCGATACCCCCTTTCTGCCTTCAAGATTTCCTTGTTTCGTCATTTTGGTGTGCATTTCTCACAAATTCACCCCTTGGGGTTCATGAGGGTAGTTCATTTTGAACTGTCCTGTGCCGCTATCTCGGGGGAACCCTCTGTCCCTCTGTTCTGTTTGTTTTACCAGCTGATTTTCGATGGTGACTGGTTCACCTTTGCTAAACGTCAAAACAGTGTTTCGAGGCCTTGCTACAACTTCATGCCAACTTCGACCTACCCAAAGGACTGGAAGTGTAGGTTCATATTTGTTTCTGCGGCTATGTTACCGGAGTCCCCTGTGCCAAAGGATCTTCACGCCGTTATTGAGGATGTTGTCCCTACCCTTTCTGCAAGCGAGACTGTCCAGTGGAAAAGAATGTGTGATAATCCAACAAGGGCTTTTACTTTCTCTGAGGGGATGCTTGCTATGGGTGGTTTGAGCCCTTCCTACCCAATTCATCCAAGAGCCTTCTTTGGCAAGAAAGGTACTTTTTTGTTCCGGGTTTGTTTCTTATAATCATTTCCTTTTTTCTTTTATGCTTTTGGGGACCCGTAGTCATCTTTGGTACCTTGTGCAGAGATAACTTTGTGGCGGCTTCTTCAAGGCGATTCCAAGGATGTGAAATATGTGGTTGATGACGAGGTTAATCCCCGGTTGAATGCGGAGGCATAGGTTACGGGGGGATCCGTCTAGGCAGGAGGTTCTGTTGCCCTGGGTGGATCTGAGGAGGATCCTTCTGGTGGGGAGGAAAGTTCTCCCGACCTTCCTCCTGTTCATCCCTCCGGTCAGAGCGACGATGAAGAAGTGGAGATACAGCTGGTTCGTAAGAGGAAGTCTGTCAGTCCTCATCCGGCTCCTCCACCTCGCAACATTCGCCAGAGGCTTCGGAGTGCTAGTGGTCAGAAACTTCCTCCTTCTTCCAAGGCTGCCTCTGACCTTCCTCCTGCCGGGGTCAAAGGTTCCTTGTCCAAGCATTTAAAGTCCTCAAGCTTGGTGAGTGCTCCGTTACTGGTAAGTTAACCCTCCTCTTCTTCTTTCTTTCTGTGTCATTTCTGATTGTCCTTTTTTCTTTCTTCTTAGGGGAGCTCCCGGGAGCCTATAGAAATTCCACCAGGTCCTTCTCCTTCCCGTATCCGGGACAAAGCCTCTGAGGTGGGGGTAGCTCGCTTTTCCTCGGCCTATGAACTTTCTCCTTTACATGCTACTGGGACTAGCAAACCTACTTTTCAGGAAGGCCTTGCTTATCGATCTCCCCTTGCCCCTTTGTTTGCTGATGCCCTCCCTTGCACTTATGTTCCCAAATGGAAGGTAACTAGTTCTTCCGTCATAGGGACTCCTGAAGCTGCCCGGGACTTTCTGAGTCATGCTGTCCCTCCCTCACATAAATTTGTAAATTCTGCCTTGAGGGATGATCTCTTTGAAGATCAATATAGCATGTCTTTATGTGAAAGCTTCTTTAGGGGTGCTGGGATGCTGCAAAGGATTGATGATTTGAGGAAAGCAAACGAGGTACTGAAGGCTGAGCTTAAAGCTTCCCAGTTGGTTGTTGCCGGGCTTAGAGGCCAGGTGGTTGATGCTGAGAGAAGGTTACAGGAGGAGAAGGTGCATAGTCTTCTCCCCCCCCCCCCATTTTTTATATATACATACAACCGTATTCACTGATCCTTTGTCTAGGGAGCTGGGGCTATGCTTAAGAGGAAGGAGCGGGCTTGGGAGCAGGAGATGGCGTCGTTGATCGCGGAGAAGGAGGGGCTTGCTGCTGAGCTGAAGCATGTGAAGGAAGTTGGCTCCGTTTCCCAGGAGCAGCTTAACACTATGTATGCAGATTATGGGATAACTTCATATGATAATCAACGGTTGGCGTGGGAGAAGCACTGGTTGATTACTGAAGGTTTTGGGGCTTTCCTTACTGCTGTTGGCTATCAGGCGGGATTGAAGGACGGTTATGCTTATTCTGCCCAAGGCTTGGGCAGAAAAGAGACTCCTCTTTATAATTCCAAAGCGAAAAAGAGGTTGTCCAAGCTGAACGAGGAGTTTGGGCGTAAAACCCCGGCCGTCCTTGCCAAGATCCTTGAGCATCCCTTGATTTCAATTGATGAACTGAAGGCCTTGTTCTCCTCCGCTGGTCCTTCGTCTCCGCCGTCCCTTTCCGTGGGTGATCCCCAGTGAATTCTGAACACTTGACAAACTTCGATATGGTTGTAATAACTCTAACTTACTTTGGGATACTTGTATGTTTTGCTTGACTTTGTTTTGGATGGTCCTTTGTGTTGGGGATCGCCTTGACCGCTAATCGTATGGCCTATGGTTATGTATAGCTCCTCCTTTGCTTTGTTGCCTGTTCCTTGTCTTGTTTGTTTTGTTTTGCAGGGGCTTTTATCGGAGGCTAGCTTGGTGATTCCCTGGAGACTTTCAATCTGCTTTAGTGAGGAGCTATGTCTTCACTTTGTCTCGCTGTGTTTGTAATTTTGTATATTGTTTAGTTTTTGCCCAAGTTATTGGGGCTTCTTTTTGTATGTATATTTTGTATTAAATAAAGCAGGTTCCCCTTCGTAGTTTTCTATATACGAGTGTGTTTGCATTATTTGTTTTTTATTGTTTGCTTCGTTAAACTGTGATTGTCTGTTCGAGGCCAATCGGTGGACAAGTTTATAATGCTGTATTATGTTTTTTGACTTGCTTTTGTCCGTCTTAGGTTAGCTAGACCTTTATTAGCCCCACGGTCGGGCTTTGGGCATGTCTTGAATGCCTCATACACGTGTGTTCGTTTGTTCTAGTTTTAGATTTAAAGGGTGTTCATAGGCACGTCTGCCCAGGTATGGTTACCCATAGCTTTCAAAATGGGACGTTTTCGTCCGTCTTTCATTTAATCTTCGGGGGATTTATACTTCCCTTCATAGACTGTTTACAAAAAGGTTTACTTTCTGGGGGAAAAATCCCCGTACACATGGTTTTCCTACAACAAAAGTGGCTCTTGGCCGTTTTCCCCTGGGGGTATGCCCCTTACATGTAATACTTCCTGAGCTGCATGAGGTTCCAGGTCCTTGGGACCTCTTTTCCTTCTAATGTCTCCAACTTGCATGTTCCCTTCCCGTTTGCCCATGTGACCCTGTATGGGCCTTCCCAGTTGGGGCCCAATTTTCCGGTGTTTTCCTACATACTAGCCTCATTGGCTCTAAGAACCAGGTCCCCTGGGACGAGGTTGAGCTTCTTCATCCGGGTGTTGTAGTAACTTGCCAGGAGTTTTTTGTAGTGAGCTTCCCTCACCGCTGCTATCTCTCTTCTTTCTTCCAATAAGTTCAGGTTTGTCCTTAGATCCTGCTCGTTCTCCTCATCCCTCAGCTTCATCCGGGCAGTTTGGGATCCGATCTCTGCAGGGATCATGGCCTCTGTCCCGTAGGTAAGGCTGAATGGGGTCTCCCCATTGCAACTTTTGGGGGTGGTTCGGTATGCCCATAACACAAATGGAAGTTCTTCCAGCCAGCCCTTCTGTTTCCTCCCAAGCCTGCCCTTCATTCCTTTGATTATGCTTTGGTTGGCTCTTTCTACCAACCCGTTACTCTGGGCATGGGTAACAGAGGTGAATACTTGTTGAATCCTCATCTGTTCGCACCATGGCTTGAAGGGTCTTCCGGCGAATTGCACCCCGTTGTCACTTACCAGTTCCTTCGGGACCCCATATCTGCACACGATGTTATCCAGCACGAACCGTCTCATCTGATCTCCAGTGATCTTTGCCAGGGGTTTCGCTTTGATCCACTTAGTGAAATAATCAATGGCCACCACCACGTATTTGACCCCTCCTGGGCCTTCCAGAAAAGGCCCGATTACGTCAATGGCCCATTTCTGGAATGGCCAAGATGTTGAGACCGGGACCATAGGGTGTTTGTGCTGATGGGTCATTGGTGCATGTACTTGGCAGTTATCACACTTCTTGATCTCTTCAGATGCCGTCTCGTACATTCGCGGCCAGTAGAACCCTGCGTTCATTGCCCTTCTCACAACCGTTCTTGGTCCTGAGTGCATTCCACAGATCCCCTCGTGCATTTCTCTGACGACATATTCGGCCTCTTCCATATCTATGCACTTTAGGGACGGACCCAGGTACGACCTTCGGTATAGCTCCCCTCCAATCAGTTCATATTTTAGAGCTTTGACTCTTATCTTTCTGGCCGCCCATTCCCCCTCGGGTAAAGTCCCGTCCCGGAGGAATTTAATGATTGGGGTCATCCATGTTTCTTGGGAACCTTCGATCGTGGCCACTTCCGTTATGTCAAGGGATGGGGATGTCAGGACCTCTACTTTGACCTCCTTCGCGAGGTGGTCGAATGCTACTGAAGCTAACTTGCTGAGTGCATCAGACTTCCAGTTCCTCCCTCGAGGGATATATTCCAGTTTGAAGGTTCCGAATGCCTTAGCTGTCTCCTTAACTTTCGCCACATACAGAGCCATGATGCTATCCTTGGCTTCATATTCCCCCTGGTACTGCTTTACTACCAACTGTGAATCGGTACTAGCCTCCACGTGTTTTGCCTTCATCTTCTGTACCAACCTCATCCCTGCTAAGAGGGCTTCATACTCGGCGGTATTGTTGGTGTTTTCGAAGTCCAACCTTA
Source organism: Helianthus annuus (assembly GCF_002127325.2). NCBI lineage: Eukaryota > Viridiplantae > Streptophyta > Magnoliopsida > Asterales > Asteraceae > Helianthus > Helianthus annuus. Next base: position 167,706,245 of record NC_035437.2, read on the forward strand.
TGGCATACGTCAGCTCAACCCCCTCGGGGCTTACTAGTGTGATGCCTGCACCATTCCCCTCTTCACTAGATGCTCCATCAGTGAACAACTTCCAGACAGCCTCGTCTTCCCTTTTCTTTTCTTCTTCCTCCAAAGCTTCCCACTTTAGTAGTTCCCTTTCTTCATCCTCGGGGACTTCTGCTAGGAAGTCAGCCAGTATTTGTCCCTTCATGGCTGTCCTGGGCTTGAACTCCAGAGAATGATCTCCCAATTCTACGGCCCATTTAGCCAGTCGTCCTGACTGTTCCGATTTTCTAAGCACTTTCTGGAGGGGTTGATCAGTTACTAGGGTGACCTTATGCCCTTGGAAATACCTTCTGAGCCTCCGAGATGCAAAAACCAGGGCCAATGCAAGTTTCTCTAAAGGCATATACCGTTCCTCGGGCCCCTTAAGTGTTCTACTGATGAAATATATGGGAATCTGTTTCCCCTCCCGTTCCACCATCATGACCACGCTTATGGTCGTCTTAGAGGCAGATAGGTAAAGGAGCAGTGGGTCTCCGAGCACCGGGGTGGCTAACGTCGGGAGCTTGCAGATGTAGGTTTTCATTTCTTGAAAGGCGGCTTTGGCCTCGGTGGTCCAGTTGAATTTGTTGGTCTGGAGGCAGTCTTTTAACACTTTCATGAAAGGGAGTGTTTTGTCAGCCACTTTTGATAAGAAGCGATTTAGTGCAATCAGCCTTCCGTTTAACTGCTGGATGTCCTTCAGGGACCTGGGAGAGCGCATTTCGGCCACAGCCTGGGTCTTTTCTGGGTTTGCTTTTATCCCTCCTTTAGTTACCACCACCCCCAGGAAATTTCCTTCCTCTACCCCGAAACAGCACTTCCCGGGGTTCAGCTTCATGTTTACATCCTGCATTGTGTTGAGAGTTTCAGCTATGTCGTCTATCATGGCTGCTTCTATCAGGCTCTTGATGACAATGTCGTCAACATACACTTCTAAATTCCTTCCCCTTTGTTCCCTAAACAAGGTGTTCATAAACCTTTGGAATGTCGCCCCCGCGTTTTTGAGACCAAAGGGCATCTTGGTATAGCAAAATGTCCCCTCATCGGTGATGAAAGCAGTCTTTTCTTCATCTTCTATTGACATCTGTATTTGGTGGTATCCCTTATAGGCATCTAGGAAGCATTTCAGCGGGTACTGGGATAGGGAGTCCACCTGGGTGTCTATCTCCGGGAGGGGGTAGCAGTCCTTGGGGCATGCTTTGTTTAGGTCTTGGAAATCGATGCACATCCTCCACCCCCCATCTTTTTTCTGAACCATGACTGGGTTGGCAACCCAGGATGGGTATTTGACTTCCCTGACTATCCCCGCCCTGAGCAGTTTGCGGGTCTCTTCACAAGCAGCCCTTCTTTTGTTTGGTCCCATGCTCCGCTTCTTTTGTTTCACTGGTTTCGCCCATGTGAAGGTGTTGAGCCGGTGCTCTGTCAGGCTTCTGGGAATTCCCGTCATGTCACCGTGTTGGAATGCAAACACGTCTAAGTTATGGAGGAGCAACTCCTTCAGGGCACTCTTGCACTTGTCACTTAGGTGGCTCCCCACCTTGACTGTCTGCTCTGGGAACTTATCGCAGAGGACCCATTCTTCCACCTTCTTCCCTGGGGTTTTCCCGGGTTCCTCCCCTTTGGATACTGAAGAGACCACTTCGTAGGCTGACTTAACCCATGCAAGGCCTTTTGGTGTTTGGAATACCAAAGCCCCGTGAGGAGTAGACGCTTGTGCTTGTAGATCCCCAATCCCAGGTCTTCCCAAAATCGCGTTGTACTTGGAGGGTGCCCTGACTACAGTGAAGGTTAAATTGATCGTCCGGACCCTGTCCCCTACACCAACTGTGAATGGGAGCCTGATCTTTCCCAGGGGGTGTGACACGCTGTTGTTGAATCCCACCAATGGGATAGAGTCTTCCTCCAGTCTATCTCTTATATCTCTGTCAAATCTGAGGAAGCAATGTTCGTATATCACCTCGACGCCTGACCCTCCGTCCACATGTATTCTGGACACTTTGTGTCCAGCTATCACAGCTGAGATATTCAGCGGAAGTCGTTGTACTTCGCTTTCTTCTAAGTACGGCATAAGGATGGGAGTTTTCATGCAGTTCGGAGAGCCTAGGATCCTGACTTTAACACTTCGGGTAACATCAAATTCATTTCTCCTCCTTATCATATCAACATCTGCCCTCCCAGGCTCTCTTGCATCTCTTCCCTTACGATCCCCTCCCCCTTCCTTGATCTCCTTGACCAGATGGGCCAGTCTTCCCGTTTTCACCGCAGCCTCTATTTCCCTCTTGAGGTACATGCAATCATCGGTTTTGTGCCCAAAGCCCTTATGAAACTCACAGTATTCGTTCGGCTGTGCTTTGGGTCCTGGCTTTATGGGGGTGGCCTTGGGAAAGAATTCTTCACCCTCTCCGTCGCCAGTATCTCACTTGCAGTTTTGACGAGAGGGGTGAAGCTGTCGGAGTAGGGGGGGCCTCTCCCTCGGGGTCTGTAGGGGGAGTATGAGGGCCTCGCCCTATCATGCAACATTCTATCAAAGGTGGGTTTCCGGGAATAGGGAGTACCTTTCTCAGGGGGTCTTGCTGTTGGGGTGACTCTTCGGGGTGTGGTGTCCGTCTCCTTAGCCTTGCTGACCGTGTCCTTTCCCCGGACGAAAGCCCTGACCCTATCCATAAGATTGTCGAAGGAAGGTGGGAACTCCTCTCCCAGCTTTTCACACAGCTGTGCATGCTTCAGCCCATTTATGAAACTACTGATTTTCATGACCTCCGGGACATCCTTGATGTTCATGCTTTCTTTGACAAACCTTTCCATGTACTGGTCTATCCGTTCATTGTCCCTCTGCCTGATGTGGAGGATTTTGTTGGGATTTTTGACCACCTTCCTTTGCTGGCCAAAATTCTTGAGGAATTTTTCACTTAACTCTTCATAGTTGTCTATGCTCCCCGGAGGGAGACTATCAAACCACAGCCGGGCTCCTTCCGTTAAGGTTTGTACAAACATGTGGCACCATACTGGCATGGACCACCTTCCCAGCTGCCCCGCCCCTCGGAAGGCATGCAGATGATCTTCTGGATCTCTCGTTCCGTCGTAGCGATCGAAGCCTGGGGGCAGCTTTGTCTTGGGAGGCATGGGTGCCTCTGATATTCTCCTTGTGAACTTTGAGACCTCGGCCAAGTCTCGTGGCAGGTATGGTTGGTCCAAACCAACGTCACCTGAGTCGTCTTTCTCCTTTTCTTTGTGTTTTTGCCCGGTGATCAAGTCCTCTCTCTCCTCGGAAGACATCTGCCTCAGGGCGGTCATGAATGTTTCCAGCTGGTCCCCATTGCTGCTCTTATTCTGGGGGTTCGTTCCTTCTTGATTAGAGGGTGTGTCAAAAGAGAGTCTGGCCCTGAGGCTGTCCAAATTTTCTTGTCTCTTCAAGTCGTCAAGATACTTGGTTATCTTCTCCCTGTGCATGGCCACAAAGCCAGGGGTGACATGCTCCGTTTCTTCCAGGTTTTCTACCAGATTCTCGTTACCCTCTTCATGGGTAATATCCTCCACAGTGACCTTATCCAAATCATTTTGTGTCGTCTGGGTGACATGCGAACTATGTGGGGTTGCCATGCTGTTTTCGGAAGGGTGAGTTGCTCTCTGAACGTCGAATGTTAATGTGGGAACACCGATCAGGCCAGGGTCCCACGGATGGCGCCAATGTCGAATACCCAACCCCCGGATGACGTTGGCTGGATCTTCGTTGACGTTGAGAGCTCTTGTCCTTGCTTACTACAAAAGAATAAACCGTTAGCCTCGCCACGGGGGACCCCAGGAGGGGGATCCGTGACCAAGCTCCGGCGTGAGAATAAGTAAACTTGCTGGATGAGGAAAGGAGTATTTTCCGATGAAGATATTCACCGTAGAATTCCTATCTTGGTGTGAATCTAATTAATGTGTTATGTGTGGTAAATACGAGGAATGTTGGTCGGATTTAATAAGAGGGAATAAATGAGAGTAGTAAATGAGAAGTTGGCCGGAGATTATACCTGCCTCTGCCTTATCCTTTCTCTCCCTTATATAATGGCATGCCCCTATCTCAAAGAGAAATGTCCCTCATGTTATCTAACGGTAACTGTGATACCTTGGGAAGGTCAGACACGTGTCTGACCCCCAACGGTGCGATGCCTTTCTTCATTAATGCATAGCCGGATAAGTACGATGATGGTGACCGGATGCTTCTCTTATCAGGCATTTAATGAGCCTGTTATCTCTTAGCTGTTTTCCCGCTCACACGAGGAATGAACCTTGGTAAGCAAGGGTAATTCACTTAGTGGGTATTTGAGTGGTTGGGCTTCCTAAAGAGAAAGGCCCAAAGCGGGTAAAGTGGGCTTCCCCACTGGCCCGTCGTCAATTACTTTTAGCAATGGGGTGGTGATCCATTGGTAAAGGCAAAGTCTTTAAACACCTTGTGAGGAAGAGGTCTTGAGTTCAAATCCACAGACGAAAAGAGTAAAGAAATTTGTCATTTAAAAAAAGGTATTAGCTACTATTAGCAAGAGATTCAAAGCGTGTGAGATGATTATCAAGTACACGTATTTGTGTTAGGATGTTACTAAATAGACTCACTCTATTTACTTGTTACAGCTAATTATCTCACTTGAGTGTGAGGTCCACCATTTTTAGAGACACCCTTGTCTTATTGTGGTCTGCAATACACATTTTTAGAGACACCCTTGTCTTATTGTGGTCTGCAATACACAGACTATAACATAGTATTGAATATTGAAGTACTTGTGTTTTATATCATGTTTAGCTAGAACAAAACTTGATTAAAATACATCTGCAACCTATAGTGGGTAGTTTTTTTTACTGGATATTTTTCGAATATTTTTCGGATATTTTCGGATATTTTTCAGATATTTTCGGATACTGGATATTTTCGGATATCTGAAAAAAATGAAAATTAAATTTTCGGATATTTCGGATATCCGAAATATCCGAAAAGTTTGAAAATCACTATCCGAATCCGAATCCGAAAAATCCGGATATCCGAATTTCGGATATCTGAAATTTCGGATATCCGATTTTTCGGATATTTCGGATTCGGATATCGGATATTTCGGATCGGATTTTCGAATACGGATAGTTTTGAACGCCCCTAGTTTTAACTCATAATTTGGCCTAAAGCCGTTTAAACCAAACCAACACATATTACACAAACACCCCTTAGACTATTTATTCCAAAATTGCAAAATCACAAATTCCATATTCTTTTTCCCAATATATACCGATAAGTAGTATTCCTAAGTCTCAAAATAAATACTTAATTTAATTTATTTGGAAAAGAGTTAAAATAACTAACCAATAACTAACTATACGCTCATAAAATAAGTTAAAAGTTAAGTAAATTAAAAATGATTAAGTATTTTAAAAACACCAGTTGTACACACAACTTGTATAAACGACTCCAACATATTCAAATAATTATGATAATCAAGGAAAAAAGTGGGAAGATCTTCTTCTCTATATAAACCCTACTACCCCTTCCATCTTCCTTACTCCATCATACACAAACACAAACACAAACTCTCTCTCTCTATATATCTCTCTCCCTCTCTCTCTAAAATGTCTTCCTCTACAACTCTCTACATTCCAAATGCTTCATCTCCAGTGATCACCTTCCCTCTCTTCCTAACCCTCCTTATTTTCTTGTCGGCTTTCGCATTCCTCCTCGCTCCGGGCGGGCTCGCTTGGGCGCTATCGAAAGCCCGATCGAAAACCACGATTCCCGGCCCGTCCGGTATTCCTATACTCGGGCTAATATTTGCCTTCACATCTTCCATGACTCACAGAACCCTTGCAAAACTCTCTGTAGCATTTAATGCTACACATTTAATGGCGTTCTCCGTCGGATTGACTCGCTTTGTTATCTCGAGTCACCCGGAGACCGCCAAAGAGATCCTCAACAGCTCTGCGTTCGCGGACCGGCCCGTTAAGGAGTCCGCGTACGAGCTGTTGTTTCATAGAGCGATGGGGTTCGCTCCATACGGGGAATATTGGCGAAACCTTAGGCGGATATCGGCTATTCATATGTTTAGCCCGAAAAGGGTATCCGGGTCCGGATGTTTTCGGGCTAAAACAGGGCTGAAGTTGGTGAATCAGATCTCTACTTCCATGAATTGTAAAGGGTTCGTGGAGGTGAAGAAGCTGCTTCATTTTGCTTCGTTAAACAATGTCATGATGTCGGTTTTCGGTAAATCGTACGATGATTTTGGCGAAAATGGGGGTGGAGAAGGGTATGAGGTTGAGAAGTTGGTGAGTGAAGGATATGAGTTGCTCGGAATCTTTAACTGGAGTGATCATTTTCCGATCATTTGGTGGTTTGATCTTCAGGGAGTTAGGAGGAGGTGCAGAGATTTGGTGTCTAGAGTTAATGTTTACGTTGCGGGAATCATCGATGAACACCGTGGGAGAAGGTCTGAGAAGGGCGGAGATATGGCGGATTGCGACGGTGATTTTGTCGATGTTTTGCTCGATTTGGAATCGGAGAACAAGTTTAGCGAGTCTGACATGATCGCGGTTCTTTGGGTACGTTTAGATTTCGATAACTTTTTATATCCAGAGCTCAACCAGGGGTCAAGAGTGTCAGCTGACTCGTCACTAGATTTTGTTAGATTTATATTTAAAAATAAAATATGACCTTTTTTATTTTATTTTTTTAAGAAAAACATGATTTGAAACCCTAGTTTTAATCACCCTCAACTAAAAAGTTTTGGTTTAGTCTATCTAATTTTTCGCATGTTAAATTTGTAGGAAATGATCTTTAGGGGAACCGATACAGTGGCGATTTTGTTAGAATGGATTTTGGCTAGGATGGTGTTACACCCGGATATACAAGCAAGAGCCCAATCCGAAATCGATAGTGTTGTCGGGTTGGGTCGACCCGTATCCGATACGGATCTCCCAAACCTGCCTTACCTCCATGCAATTGTGAAAGAAACCCTACGTGTGCATCCGCCTGGCCCACTTCTGTCATGGGCTAGGCTCGCAATCCACGACACCCATGTGGGTCCACACATGGTACCGGCCGGGACAACAGCCATGGTCAACATGTGGGCCATAACCCATGATGCTCAAATATGGGCTGACCCGGAAATGTTCAACCCAGATAGGTTTATGGGCCAGGAGGTTCCGATAATGGGTTCGGATCTTCGTTTGGCTCCATTTGGCGCGGGTCGGAGGGTTTGCCCCGGAAAAGCAATGGGTTTGGCTACTGTTCAGCTTTGGCTGGCCCAATTGCTTCAGAATTTCAAATGGGTCGGATCTGTTTCCGGGTCGGATCCTGTTGATTTGTCCGAGTGTTTGAAAATGTCACTTGAAATGAAGAACCCACTGGTGTGCAAGGCTGTGGCTAGGGTTTGATGACGTGGCAAGAGATGTTAGTAACCATTGTCAAGTTTACTCACTATCAATTATCTTAGGCACTAGTACAAGTACAAGGGGTGATTTCGCAATTTCAGGAAGTTAAAGGTGTGGATTTGAAGTATGCATTTTGTACACAACTTTTTGTTTGGGACATTTTAGATTATATGTATGTATGTGTGCTCTTATATATATGTATGTCATGTCATGCCCTGCCCCTATCAAGTTGTCTAATGATGATGGTCTTGTTATGGGAGCTCTTTGTTTAGTTCAATTATATTGTTTTCTTTCTTGTGAATTGTCTTTTTTAACCATAAATAGTAATCCATCTATGTTTTGTACAAGATTCATGAGTGTGTGTTTTTTTTTTTCATTTGGCATGTGGTCGTACAAATGTCACTTAAAAGAAGGTACTAAGTGTTCCGCTTAAGAATAACATTGGTTCGTGGTGTAGAATATGGTCGTACAAATGTCTGGCGATAAAGTTGGGGCCGTTTTTGGCCATTTTTGTATTTGTTTCACCGTCTTTACTATATAATAAAATAAACTATTTGAAGGACACTTGTCATCGTATTAGGCTATTTCTTATAGATAATTATTATTTTAGTTTAATTTCTAATTATAGATAAACATCCTACTAAATATTATTTAGAATTATTATTTAGTTTAATCTCTTTTAATTAATCATAAATAAATAACTCTTCTACTAAATATTATTTTGTTTAATCTCTTCTACTTAACTACATATAATTATTATTTAGTTTAAATTTAATGTATACCTCTCATTTATAATATTATTTATTTGATTTTCTATATCATATGACATGACAGCCACCTACTTTTTATTTGTAATATACAAATTTACTGCTATTCTTTTCGATAATGTAATTATCTCTAAAAAACTTTAAACTTTTACCATAGTATATATAATGCTAGACATAAAATCGAAAAACATTTTGGATGACATCACTAAATAAGACATAATATAATTATATGTATAATATGCACTTTTTAAGAAAACAATACCAAACAAAATTACAAATATAAATTAGATTTTACTAATAATAACAAAGTCTTAATTTTTTTTAAATTAGATTTATTACGGGTTTTTTTTAAATATAATTTATATTTTACCACTTAAATGGCTGCTTATTTGCTTCTTGAATAACATATTTGACCACTCTGTATCTTTTTTTCAATAATCATCTCCGCAATCTCCATATCTCTCGCGTACCGAGTATACCCATTAGTTTTTTTAAATATAATTTATTATTATTTGGTATATAAAATCATATTTATTCAAGCCGTGTAACACATGAGGGTTTTTAAAGATATAATTTTTTTTATTATTTGGTAAATAATATTACATTTATTCAACCAGTGTAATACACGTGGTTTTAAAGATATAACTTTTTTTAATTATTTGGTATATAAAATTACATTTATTCAACCCGTACAATATGGTTCCTATAGATATAACTTTTTATTATTTAATATATAAAATTACATTTATTCAACCTTTGTAATAAAAAAAGTTTTTAAAGATATTTTATTTTATTATTTAGTATACAAAATTCATTTATTTAACCCGTGATTAACACGGAGTTATAATCTAGTTATCTAACTTATAATAAAAGACTCCAAATAATGCCACATGACATTCTCTCCTTCAACCTTAGTATCTTATAAATTTTATTTATATTTATTTAATAAATTTCTTTTAATATTAAATATTAATTAGTAACCAATATATAGATATCACTTATTTTTATCCTTATCTTTATATAAAATTAATAAATAACTTTAATTTCGCAATTTAGACCTTTGTTTTTTTTACTTTTAACCTAAAGTTTTTCATCTTTTGCAATTTAATCCCAACTCTTTTTTTTATTTTCAATTTTGGTCCACCATACTTTTCATCTTTCCCAAGTTTTTTGTTTCGTTCTAAATTTTGTGAGTTAACGCACCGCAACGTGCGTGTGGGGTTCAACATTTTTTCGTATATTTTTTCTTGTTTGACTGGCTCGTCGCATAACATCTATTTTTTTTGCGTTAGACAAGTTCGTCCAACACGCGGGTCCTGGATGGACTAAGTTATTTTTTTTCTTTGTTTTACTTTTCGGTTTGATTCAATGATTTCACGTCTGTTTTTCGCTCGGCCAGTGGCGAAGCTTGACCCGAATGACTGCGGGGGGGGGGGGGGGTCGAAAACGTATATACCCAAAAAAATTTATAGAATCGGGGGGTCGAAAACGTATACACCCAAAAGTTTCTATATGAAAACTACATATATAACACTACTGAGCGAAAAGTTCGGGGGGTCGGGCGCCCCCCGCCCCTTCTATACTTCGCCCCTGCACTCAGCGTTATTTTTTTCCCGTTCTTATTTATTTTGTTTTTACGAGTTTTTCCGGTGTTGGTGGTCGCTGACAATGGTATAGTATTGCTACTACTTAACACAGTTTTATGACAACCGATGCAACGCAGAAGCTGAATACTAGTATATATATATATGTGTGTGGTAGCGTGTTGTAACTAAAAATAAGTAGATTTATAAATAGTTACTCTATTATGTAAGTTTTGCATTTTTGTCATTTTAGAACTTAACGATTTGTGCACATTGTTTGTCAAACCGTTATACATTTGGTCCTTATCACTAATACAAATTGAAAAATTTGATAGAGCTAAAAGTCATGGATTGGTCCTTATCACTAATACAAATTGAAAATTTTGATAGAGCTAAAAGTCATGGAAATTAAGTAATGATAACCTTCAAAGTTTAGGTTGTCATAAATTAGTCTGCTACTTCTCACATGATCCTAGTCCCATATATATATATATATATATATATATATATATATATATATATATATATATATATATAGGTAGGGTTCTAAAGTGAAAACTAGTGTATTTACGAACTGAGTGAACAAATCCTGGCCATTAATTTACATGCGTGTATGGCTAGGATTTTATCATCAAATCGTAAAATACACTAGTGTATTTCATCATCAAATCTTGACCATTGATTTACACACGTGTATGGCCAGGATTAGTTCGCTTAGTTTGCAAATACACTAGTGTTAACTCTTGAACCTAATCTTTTATATATATGTGTGTGTGCAATTCAAACTATAAAAAACTAACAAAAACCATAAAATGTGCATATCACATTTTGATTTGTCGAATGCTCTGTTTAGCAAAATCGCTCAAAGCATGGGAGAAATTTTTTATTTGTTATCTGGCCAGAAGGCGGTGTGGGAGTGCCTAAAGGGTCCTCATGCTCAGGATTTTTTGAACGTTATCCTAATTGAGGGGCTGGGACAATGTATGTCAGCAGTAGAATACAAAGTCATCCTTAAATACCGGCTGATGATCCCTATGTACCCAGAAGATGAAACATGTTCGATATGTCGTAAAGCTTGTATGGATAAATATGGAGAGCACGCAGTGCATTGTAAAGAGCTCCTTGGGTTCAAATATCGGCATGACTGGATGCGAGATGTTTTGTGGGACATCCTGAGAAGAGCTGAGATTTCGGCTAAGAAAGTGGCTCCTGTGAATTTCCTTATGGACCCTATGGAAGGAAGATCTACACTGCGACCAGCGGATCTGCTCGTCTTTGGTTGGGCTAGGGGAAACAAGCTTGTGTGGACTCACGGGGGTTTCCTCTCTGGTTGGTTTAAGGGAAAACGGGTTTGTAGCTGGACAAGCAGCAAGAAAGGCAGAATCAAAGAAAGTTGATAAGCACGCTAAGGCTTGTGCAGAGAACCAGCATGTTTGTGTCCCTTTTGCCTTTGACACATTTGGCTCCCTAGCGCTAGAAGCTATCCAATTTCTGACCAGGGTCCAACGGGTCATCCACAACAATTGCTCAGCCTCAGGGGGACGGGGTTTTGTCTTTGATAGATTAGGGTTTGCTACCTTCTGTTTTGATGTAACTTGGCAACTATGAATAAGATAAACTAAATTAAGTTCTCTCTCACATGACCATTCATCTAACTTACCGAACCAGATGTAGAATGCATGTGTATCATTAGCGGATTTGTTTTTTAGTCATATACCTAACATCTTATTCATCTTTATTCTTTCATGCTTTATGCTATATGCCATTTGCATTCTGAAAGGTTGTGCTCTTTCTTATTGTCAACTTCTTACATTGTGGTAATAACTTGTAAAATCAAAAGGGCTTTGCCATATTCAATAACTATAGTACAAATTTATACTTTGTTGAAAGGGATTGAACACAAACATCCTTTTCTTGATTTGCTTTCTTTCTATGGCAAGAAAAGAAGTTCCTATAGCTTGTTTTCACAAAAGATGCATTTAAGATTGAATATCCAGAGATTCTCTTATCAATCCACACCACCACATTTAACATTTATTCCCATTCTTGGATCTTATCATTTTCATATGTTAAGGTCTTCTATACAACACATTTAGTGATCCGTACTACCACCATTGATGCAAATTGATTCTTGTTGTTTATGGTCTTTGTGTCTATTCGTGTTTATGACCCTTACTTTTTTACTTAGAGCATATTATGTCGTCTTCAGGAGTGTGCCGACTTTATATCATGTTTCTAATATGTGTTGAGGGTCGACATCTCTTTAACTGAAATGAGATACCACTTCCATCTTTAAACGCATTGCAAATAAGGGAACTATTCTTGTGTTGCATTAAGATGGTGATGGTTATCCGAACATATTCTACAGAGTAAAATACTTTTTGAGTTCTTGTGTTTTAGTGGTTTTAACCATTTGAGTTCAAAATCAAAAAGTTTAACGCCCCGAGTCTCTAACTGCTCATTTTATAACATTTTGAGTCCCTATATTTTAGTGGTTTTAACCACTTGAGTCCAATTCAAAAGTACAAGTGTAAAAAATTGAACTCAAAGCGTTATAAAATAAGCAATTAGAGACTCAGGGTATTAAACTTTTTAATTTTAAATTCATATTGTTAAAACCACTAAAAGATGTGAAATCAAAAAGTAATTTACTCTATTTTATAAACAAGATGTGTTAAATATCAAAACATTGTCATTCCCAAGACTTCTACTTTTAGTATTGCAAACAACTTTCATTATCAACAAGATGTGTTAAATATTAAGACATTGTAATATTACATATGTTTTTATATGCGTCATCCATCAAGCATGGAATGCGCTACAAAAATTGCATGTTATTAACCAAAACAATTAAATTTACAAAATCACATAAGCATGGGCATGATGAATTTTCATAATCATGTTGGTAATCACCATGTGTGTACGTGTGAAATGAAAGCATTGATGATGGGATTAACATAATGTCGAATGAGATTACAAAGTTACTTGAGATAATTTAAAAGATAAAGAACATGATACTTATGCTTTATGTATTATTTAGTTATGTGATATTCGATAGAATGAGATGAAATAAGATACTTAACATTGTAAATCATACAAAATTATATATAAAATCTTAAAGTCACACACTGTAAATCATACAAAATTATATATAAAATCTTAAAAGTCACATACTAAACACATGCAAATGTGATTTCTTTCATTATTTGTAGCAAAATAAATTGTTATATGAATCAAAAACTCAAAAGTTATCTTCTTATTATATGAATCAAAAGTGATCTTCCTTTTGTTAAATTAATAAAAGATGGATAATGGTAGTTTAACGAACATGCCTTCATCTTATGGAGTATGAGCATTTTTAATTCGTCATATATTTAATTAACTTATTTGATTATTATCTTTAGAGTTAAATGCCCGGATAGTTCATGTTATTTGCCATTGTTTCACCTTTAGTTTCTAACTTTCTAAAATTACAGCTATAGTCCCCAACTTTTTAATTTTCGTTCCCGGATAGTCCATGTGCCTAATATCAATTAGTTTTCTCAGTTAAGATGATGTGAAATGTCAAAAATATGCTTTCCTTAAAAAGAGCAAACCACAAAGACTATCCAGGCATTTAATAAATAAAAAAATAAAAATCTAATTAATAAGTCAAATTTCAAATGGGCCCCACAACCTACCCCACCCTCACCGTACCTCCTATCATCTTCTTCTCGACATCCATCACCCACCTCTGTGATGAGATTATTATACCCATAAAAGACCCTTCATCAAGAGTTTAGAAATCATTTTGGTGAGACACAAATGGAAATGCTAAAAAACAAGTTCATCACCATTAAAACAGATATAGAAGAGGCACCACACTAATCCATGTTTGAAATCAAAACTCAACATAATCGGGATGGCACTGGCAGACATGGACGGTGTGGGTGAGTTATGGATGTTGACTAAAAGTTGCAGCATGTATCAAAACCAGTTTTCATTGATTCATTCTAGTACAAAAAGTCCAGATTTTTGAACACATAGAAAAATTAGAAAAAAACAATCTTTGAAAACTTCTAGTTGGCTGAAGGAAGTGGCAGGTAGGTGGCAGCAGGGTGGAGGGGAGGGAGAAGGAGGCGTGGCGGTGAGGAGGAGGAGAGAGGCAGAGCCGGCGGCGATGGAGGAGGGAGGAGGAGCTGGCGGCGGTGGGGAGGGAGGAAAGAGGCGGCGAAGGTGTGGAGGATGGAGGAGGAGGCAGCGGCGGTGATTAGGGAGGAAGGAGGCGGCGGCTGGGTGGATGAGATGGAGAAGGAGCTCTAGGGTTTTGTGTGTTTGTGATATCTGGCAAACAAATGAATGGAGATGAGCTTGACCCACATCAGCACCAAAAAGAGGACGCGCAGAACTTTTTTAATGAAATGTCTTCGAGAAAACAAACAGTCTTCAGACTCAAAGGTCTGCACATGGTGTGCGCAACGCAAACATCAGAGGCCAGGAAGCTCTTCTTTGAAAAAACAAACAGCACCTTAGACAACACGTCTGTCTCCCAGGGTACAACAGCCCAAGCAGTATGTACTGCCGGAGATGACTCACACACCCTAGGTTACTTTGGGTAAAATTGTAGTGTTAGAATTTTTGGGATCAAGCATAGAGTATTCCTCTCTATAATTACCCAACATATGAGTCTTCAAATATTCATTCTTCTTCTTCAAGATTTCATCATATAGTATTTTTTTTCTTGAAATTTTCACTTGTATTTTCTAGTGTTATTGAAATAAAACGCATAACCTACTATGTTTACAAGAGTTGATGGATAATTAAGAGTCACAACTAATTAAAGATTTAACACTTTAATAAAAAAAAACTAATCAATTGTAATCATAAGGGACAATTGCATATTTACCCTTAAAAATCATCTTAATTGCATATTTACTCAAGCTCAAACTAAAATTGTATATTTCCCCTACTTTATTAAAATTTACAAAAATGCCCTTTCAACCATCTCTAATTTTCCCTTCTAACCACCTCCATCTCTCTCTCTTGTCATGAGATTTGATTCAATCTTTTGATTAGAAACTACCATCTTTTTATACTGCAAACGACGAATTGAGCAACAAATTGTTTTAACATATATAAGCAACGAATTTTTATCTGTTACAAATCATCGATATTAAATTAAATATATATGAAAACATATACAAATGGCTAGGACGAGCTGCAATTTTGAACTTGGTATGCATTAGATTTATGTATGCAATAAAAGTATTTTGTGTGTTGTATTTTAATTAAGAAAAAGGAGGTGATACAGATTCTTTGAAGCTACAATTTCTTCATTAACTTGATAACAAGATTCCTCTAACCTTTAATAACCTTCACAAATATGATATCAAGTTTACTCGATCCCAATTCCTCCACCTCATTACTCCATCCCAAACCAAGCTACCAAAGACTCCAATAATCCAACAGAGGATTAACTCAAAAGGAGTAAAAGAAAACCATTGACATTATTAATAAGTTAAAAGAACGATTAAGTTCTAATAATTATGTTAACAAATAAAAAAACTAGTTAAAAATGTAATTTTTAAAGTTTTAGTATAAGTAAGGGTAAAATGGGCATTACATAATTTATTTTTAATAAAATAAGTCAAAATGGGTACATTTGCAATTTTTTTAACTAAAGAAGGGGAAATATGCAATTTTAGTTTGAGCTCGGGTAAATATGCAATTAAGATGATTTTTATGTAAGATTAAATATTTATTTATTTATATTTAATCTAGTAGCCATCATTATCATTTATATAATATGGATCAAAATATATTAAAACCTATAATAAATTAGTTGGTAATTGTTGATGGGCCAGATTACCCTAATTAACTAATTGGGTTTCCCCTTGGGTGTATATAAGGAGATTACTAGAGAGGGATTAGGGTTAGACTCTCATAACATCACACACAATATCGCCCCCTCTCTCTCCATTACTACGAGTTCTTCAACCCTAAAGAACTCGGTACTACCATCAAGAAGATACATCCTAAAGGGGAACCAGATCAAGCTGACAACTATGTCAAACCCCGTGGCTGCGTCTCTGACTGGATTCTCTGCTGGCCTGCATGCTGTATCAGGTATTATTATTCATGTTTTCCATTACATTTAAACAGAACTGATCCAACATGTGGTATCAGAGCATATGTTGATAAACCAGTTCTGTTTTGTATCCATTATTCTGGGATCAAAAATCTGGAAAACAAAATTGTTAAAGCCTTGAAAAGTCACGAATGTTTTCGAGTTTTTGTTGCCGAAATTACTGTTTTTCGGAAGTTAATGAATTAAGGTTTTGACTCGAAATCATAATGGACAAACCTAATATTCGAAATCTGTTAACAAAATTCTTAAAATTAAGATTTCGGAACCCAGAATTATGTTTTTTTATTTTTAGGGTTCATAATGTTCTTAGTTAAAATTCGAAATTCCCCTTATGTTTTGGAATGTGTTTTGAATTATGTAATGTTTTTCCTAATTTGATCTTATTTTATCTAATAAGTTGTTTTCGAAATCTGTTAATGAGATAAACAATTATGATTTTCGAAATTTTATGATAAAATTAGATCAATGTTATAATAGGAAACTCTATCAAAATTCATAATTTTCGAATTTTAGTTAAGTTATCACAACCAACAGCCTTAAAGAGAGGATTCGAAATTAAACAGCCTTAAACATGTCGCACAAGATTGGATCACATAAGTGATAATCTGATCGCAAAAGATAATCGCACAAGATCAGATTACATAAGAGATGATCTAATCGCACAAGACAGTCGCACAAAATTTGGACAACTCATTAATCGCACAATACTAGTGGATCGCACAACACTTGTGGATCGCACAAGACCTTACTAATCGCACAAGGCATTACTGATCCACAAGTTTTGGGCCATACTGATCGCACAAATTATTTGGGCCTCACTAATCGCACAAGTCATTATTGATCGCACAAGTCTTGGGCCTCACTAATCGCACAACACTTGGGCTTTACTGATCGCACAACACTTGGGCTTTACTGATCGCACAAGACCCGAAACCTCATTACAGTTCGATCCGCGCTAACAGGTGGTTTGCTATTAAATACTTGGTTTTGTTAACACTTAATTAATTTATCAGAATCAGATAATTTTTTTGGCAAAACCAAAATAGCTTTACTTGAATGAGCTTCTGATGTATTAATTCTGGCCAAAGCTGATTTAATACATCTATTTATTGTTCAAGTCTAATAAAAGCTATGTTGAGTATGCATTACAAACCTGAAATGTCTTAATTCTGGCCAAAGCTGATTTAATTCATTTATGTTTAGCATGCTTGACAAGTGCATAACTAAAGTGATTGTCTCATTTCTGGCCAAAGCTGATTTGTCACGATTACTTTGCACACATACTTAAATGATTACACTTCTGGCCAAAGCTGATTTGTCTTTGTTTAAGTAGGACTTTACTAAGTCTATTATTTTGATGTTAGTAATAGACATATCACAATCACTTCACATAATGATCCTTACTTAATTTTATGATCATTTCGTCTGCCTTATTTTAAGTACCCATAAGTTTACTCACTATAATTTACTTCTACATATATCTCATCCACTCTAATTCCTAAACCCAAAATGTTTGCTTTATTTAAAGTTTCTATTGGAATTAGCTCTTAAATTAAATCCTTGATTATTTCTTAAGACACGATAATCCTATTGCTCTCTTCTGATAAGGATTATAAAGAAGAAAATTAGAGCATGATGATTAGGATAAATCGAACATGATGTCTCTTATGATAATCGAGAACTCTCTAACATAATGCTATCACTAAAGTTATTCCAGATTAAGTCTTTCCTAAGACTAATCTATTATTTGTGGAATAATTACAAGAACTCCTAAGATGCATGCCTTCATTTAAAATTCTAAATTATAAGGTTAAGTGGTATATGTGAATACATAATAATGTACAATACCATGACCCATAAAGTTAAGGGCTTACGCATGGAAATAAGTACATTTTCCAGTACATTACATATTAAGATTTTCACTTGTACAATTTGATGCCTTATAAATCAACTATAACACTCAACAATACTAAAGTATAATGAGTGTGTTGATAAGCAACATATGTACAGAGAAATAAATGTTTGAAGCTGGAAAATAAATTGTTACTCACCCTACAACCACTTAAACTTTAAAAGAGGATTGTTCTAAGGTCCATAGTCAAAATACAAGTACAAAATCCCAACTCTAATGTTTTTCAAGGGAAAATCTCACTACATGATTATGTCATTAGACTAAACATAAGCAACGAGACTATCCATTATTCTAAAGAACAGTTGGATGAATTAATTAGATAGTCACTTATTAAAGATATTTAAGTCTACTAATTTTTAATATTCCTATTAACACATGATAAGTTGACTCTAGTTCTAAACGTTTCTTTACCAGAACTCAACAAATAATTAACATGAGAGTTAGTGACAAAATTAAATGTTAACACTATAAAAACCATAATAAGCAGTCTTCTAACAAAACCTTTCGATACCTTACATATTCTAAAGATTAATCAGAATATAGTATCATAATTAAGCTATGTTATGAAGGCTGTGAGGTTTGCATAGTTAACATAAAGTCACACTTACTTAAACTCTCATATTATTTGTTTTAATATCTGGATTGAAACATTACTAAGATAAAACTAGATGATACCTTACACTTTCACAACTTTTGTCATCATGTAAATGAGAATTTGACAAAAAGAAAATGAGACTTACAAATTTCATCCATTATAACCAAAATTCATGAGAAATCATGACATGGTTAATGAGGATGATTTTCATCTAATCTCATTCTAAGTGACTTTAAATCATGACGTTAAAGCCCTAAATATCACTTGGCTCAAGGAATAAGTATGGGTCCATCATAAGTCATTCATTGACATTCGTGGAACTTATTCCAAATGGAACATTTAGACATAATTCATTTATCATTTAAAGACTATCTACTTGTATCTAAATTTGTCGTATATGGCCCACAGTTTTTAAAAGAAATCTATTCATATATGTACTTAATAAGATTTCTATTAAATATGTCCCTAAAGTTTCTCATGATATCTGGACATTAAAGGAATCAAATAAAGTCTAACGTATATGTGATAGGTTCCCACGTCACGTAACTCATTGAAACTTCTCTTGTAGCATTCTAGAGATATTAAAGATCAGTGGGAGCATTAAGTGTCTTAATAATAACTTGCAATAGTTGCAAGAGGTGGGGAGTGAAAACTTTATATTACTTCAATTTACACCTCTTGTACAAGACACTGCTCCATCTTGACACTGTTCTATCATAACTTGTCTCTATAAAATCTAATGCTACTCTTACAAAAGTTTCATTGTTGTTTAATTGTGGGCACACTTAGATTTCTCACCTAAACTAACATAATCCTCAACAAGAGAAATTACAACGACTAACGTCATTAATATGTTCATTAATATGTTTTCTCTATTAGAATTTGTTTGGTCGTTAAATATTGACCCTAAGCATGCTGAGTTCCTTAAGATTTCTAAGGTCAGTACGAGCAGTCAAAGTCCTTATCATGACTTGCAAGGAATACAAGAGGCGGGGGGAAGAGTGTCATTAAATTTCACTCCAAATTTAACTCCGATTACACCTCTTGTACACCATACTGCACCAACTCTTACAAACTTAGAATCCTGAAAATGTTAGAAACCTAATCAAGAGCTAATCCATAAAACTGAAACTTCTAACAAACCCAATAATCAACTCAGGAGGTCATCTAGGTTTAAAAACCTACTAACTTTGATGATTACATAACCTCCCTAATTTGGAGTTGAAATGGATTTTGGAAAAGTTTACTGATCCTATCTCTTCTAATTAAGCCATTAGTGTCAATCAATCTTTTGAATGGAATAAAACAGTTTTCTAGTAAAACTGATTTTATGTGTTCGTATAACGTTTGAGATTTGACTGAATAACCTAAGAGTGTTCATAACTAAACCAAATCTTGATATAAATGTTACGACACAAAGAAGCATGATTGATTATCAAAGGTTGTACTCAGGAAGAGATAAATTATTAAAGAATCTTTATTACATATCTAACAAAAGATTTCTTTGAGGATCATCACTGTTCTAGTAGCTTATAATAGTTTAAAGCTACATTAGATGAACATTAAAACAATTTTCCCTAACAAATGGCTGACACATTTACATGTTCATTAGATAACAACCTAAAGTTCCAAACTGAAGGTTAAAGAACACTTTATTTGTAAGCCAATAAAATCCATGTATGGGTTAATGCAAACATCATAATGTGATGAAATCTTAACGAAATTATTTTCATCAACAACTAAGTGGATTAATGTACCTACCTCAAGATGAGTGGGAGCAACTAAGATAAACTTGTCTATATAGATGATATTCTTTTGACAAGTATATGTTACATAAGTCAAAGCATTGTTAACACAAACTTTGATATAATAGATCTCAGAGATATCTCTTACATAATAGATATCATAACATGTTGAGATAGACCAAATGGGACATTACTTTCGTTCCATAAGTTTAACATTAAATTGGTCCTTGCATATGTAACAAACAATACTGCTCTCCTTTAGAGGATAATAGGATAAATGAGATTATTTCCTTACGCTTCATTAATTAGAAGCCTTATGTAAGTTTAAGTCTATACTCGTTTAGATATTACTCATTTTGCAACACACTAGATATGTCTAGATTAATGTGAAGCATCTAATAGAGTAATACAATATCTTTAAAAGAAACGAGAGACTATATTTTTAAAGAAGAAGTGAGAATTAAAACCGGTTTATTACTCTAACTTTGTAATATTCAAAGATGACAAAATGTAATTTCGGGTATATCTTTATGTCAGCAGACAAAACCTATCTTATGGAGGAGTCATAATAAACTGATAATAACAACCTAAGTTATAACGACATAATATAGTCACTAAATGTTGTTGAAAATTTATCAGTGGACTCATAAGTTTATTAACTCCATGTGATTAATATATTGAAGACTTATTGTGATAAAGTCAGCTACCATGTCTCCTTGAACAGTAACAGTTCGAGAGGTGCTGCATTAAATTTCGATACACAATTAATTATTCGTTTATGAACGAATTGAGGAAACTAAATCTTTGTATCGAATGCATTCATGATATGCTTAAGGATCCTATAACTAAAAGTCTATCACCCATAACTATTATGTAAGCGCTTATAATAATCACGGGTATATTGATGACTATGTACAACTGCATATCGTATTATGAATGACTAACTATTAATTAATTTTCCTCATCAGTTTGATTTTGTATGTCTCTTACATATGTTCTGCCGGTGTAATGACATATAGACAACTATAAATACAAATCAAACGCTAAAGGGCTTGTTTGTATTTTGATCATAACTGTTAGGTTTTAAATTAAGGCTATAGTATGACTAATGGGGGTCCTGAGTCGCATAATGATTCAACGGCTGTATTTCTCTGCTATAGTACTTGTTTAAGGCTAAAATGAGTATTAACTTCTGATCAGACTTATCTAATACTCATGATAAATGATTATTCGGCTAAGTGGGAGAATGTAAGATTAAATATTTATTTATTTATATTTAATCTAGTAGCCATCATTATCATTTATATAATATGGATCAAAATATATTAAAACCTATAATAAATTAGTTGGTAATTGTTGATGGGCCAGATTACCCTAATTAACTAATTGGGTTTCCCCTTGGGTGTATATAAGGAGATTACTAGAGAGGGATTAGGGTTAGACTCTCATAACATCACACACAATATCGCCCCCTCTCTCTCCATTACTACGAGTTCTTCAACCCTAAAGAACTCGGTACTACCATCAAGAAGATACATCCTAAAGGGGAACCAGATCAAGCTGACAACTATGTCAAACCCCGTGGCTGCGTCTCTGACTGGATTCTCTGCTGGCCTGCATGCTGTATCAGGTATTATTATTCATGTTTTCCATTACATTTAAACAGAACTGATCCAACATTTTAAGGGTAAATATGCAATTTTCCCTAATTCATATGCCTAAGGGTGCTCACTGTGGGGGTATGGCTAATATGTATAAGCTAGTATATATGGTTATATATCCCCTAAAATATAAAAGGGCGTTTAAATTCATCCTAAGCCAATTCTATGACATTCTGTGACAAATTGTGAAGCTAAGTATAATATGTGGTAAATGATTTTGGGTAAATAACTGTAACCATGATGTTTTTAATGATTTAAGTAGAACCACCTATGTTAGAGAGAAGTGAGGTCACTTCGAATGGAATTAGGGGATAATTCCTAGAGCTCTCGCAGAACCGGGAAAGTGTTCCACGACCATTATTAGACACGAATGTAAAAGGAAGCCCCGACTAATGAGAGTATTGTATGAAGTGTATTGTTTTCTACACAAATGGGCTGTGTTAAAGGAAATCATGTATACAAACTGCTAGGAAACTAAGTATGCTTCACACAGAAAGGTGCAAAGCTAATACCTACCTATCCTACAATACTCAATTATCGAGGTTGCATTGGAACTTTTGTGTGTTTTGATCAATCTCTATTCATGTGGGGGATAGTTGGAAAATTAGAATGTACTGAATGGAAATTAAATTATTTAAAAATATGAATATTAAACTCTTCATATGGTGAAATTCTTTAGTAGAGTTTTATGATGACTTTTTTTTTGAATGGCAATACTTATCCACTCTACACCAAATTTAATCCTAAATTACTTCTTGCTTGAGATTGGAGACAAGACCTCCCATTAAGAGACAATAATCTCTGTTAAGTGGACTAGCCCCACATTGGCTTTTATGATTAGGGAAAATTGCATATTTACCCTTAAAAATCATCTTAATTGCATATTTACCCGAGCTCAAACTAAAATTGCATATTTCCCCTTCTTTAGTTAAAAAAATTGCAAATGTACCCATTTTGACTTATTTTATTAAAAATAAATTATGTAATGCCCATTTTACCCTTACTTATACTAAAACTTTAAAAATTACATTTTTAACTAGTTTTTTTATTTGTTAACATAATTATTAGAACTTAATCGTTCTTTTAACTTATTAATAATGTCAATGGTTTTCTTTTACTCCTTTTGAGTTAATCCTCTGTTGGATTATTGGAGTCTTTGGTAGCTTGGTTTGGGATGGAGTAATGAGGTGGAGGAATTGGGATCGAGTAAACTTGATATCATATTTGTGAAGGTTATTAAAGGTTAGAGGAATCTTGTTATGAAGTTAATGAAGAAATTGTAGCTTCAAAGAATCTGTATCACCTCCTTTTTCTTAATTAAAATACAACACACAAAATACTTTTATTGCATACATAAATCTAATGCATACCAAGTTCAAAATTGCAGCTCGTCCTAGCCATTTGTATATGTTTTCATATATATTTAATTTAATATCGATGATTTGTAACAGATAAAAATTCGTTGCTTATATATGTTAAAACAATTTGTTGCTCAATTCGTCGTTTGCAGTATAAAAAGATGGTAGTTTCTAATCAAAAGATTGAATCAAATCTCATGACAAGAGAGAGAGATGGAGGTGGTTAGAAGGGAAAATTAGAGATGGTTGAAAGGGCATTTTTGTCATGTTAAGAAATTTTAATAAAGTAGGGGAAATATGCAATTTTAGTTTGAGCTTGGGTAAATATGCAATTAAGATGATTTTTAAGGGTAAATATGCAATTGTCCCTATGAATTAATTGTCCTATTGAACTTAGATCTTGGAATCTCCAATCAACTAAGTTAGGTTTCTCCCGCATCCTCTTTCCATGAGCTATAATCTCATTCCACAACTTGTTTTCTTGTCAACCCATGGGTTGTTGGATTCGTAACATTACCTTTAGCTTTTTCAAGTTACTACAAATAAATTTCAATGGGGATCAGTTGTCACGTGTTATTAACTCTTAAGTTAGTGTTGCTTATCATCAACTTCTAAGATTATAACCTCAGGTCTCAACCTGAATCTTATATTTGTCTTGGAATGATACGCATATCGTTTAAGGCAAACACATCTCCATTATGCATTATGATCTTTGTGTCCCACACTTAGTCATGTGTTTGCAATTATAGATTGGATTACAAAAATCCTTATTGCTAAACTTTTTAGATTCAAATGCAAGACACCCACACATTTAAGTGTTATTGGATCACATCTAGATGGGGTAATAAAACTTTCTATATGTGTTTGAGAAAACTTCTCGCAAAACCATTTATACATACGCCTTGAGGGTTGTTTCTTAAATGCCCCCTACATGTATTACCATTTAATCAATATTTTCGTAATTTCGCTTATAAAGACATTTAGACCCCTATGACTGAACAAGATCAACTACATTGTATCAGTTAATTCAGATCAAATTGTATAAGCTCACATAAGCTTTTGAGCTGACCAAGCAACACATGCCATTGTCACAAGCTTGTCACCATGTTAGGATGATTCTAAGTTACCTTCGTTACCATCTAGAATAAAATTAGGCAATGAATTCTCCTCGCTAGTTTCTAGAATAAGTTCTTCATGAGTTATATGTATTTTCCTTATAATGAATGAAAATTTTCCTTCAACTTTGTTTATATAAAAATTTATTTTGTGTCCATACACATTTGAATATTAAGAGTTAATTAGTCTCCGTCGAGCGTCATAATTAACCAGGTACTAGTCTAGCATGCTTTAGACTACAATAATTTAGCATGTGAATAGAAGAAGATGCATCATTCTAATTCTTCACAACCCTAAGGATATCACAGTATCACTTTGTAACATTCATCCCTTAATTTAGACAAACTTATGATACTTATTCACAATCCTAATATATAAGTATTTTGGAAAGTCTCACATATATAACATTATCATTCAATTAAGGAACATAACTTGTATACCTTTAATCTCTATTACTTCACCATTAACTCATAAGGACTTAAGCATAAGTCTTAATCCAAGTAAGCTTGGTGAACACATTCATCACTAACAAGATGAATGTTAGTTGTCTACAATCACTATAATGTCTAAAATATAGTCAACTCAACAATATGGCATTCATGCAGTTTGCCATAAGTGATTTGTACGCACATGTTCTTGTTCCTTAGCACATATGTATACTTAGGATACTCTCCTAAACGAAGGTAAAACCTTCATATAGTTCTAACAACATTCAAGTGATAGACGCATCTACATGTAGATCTCTTAGAATGATTCTCGCAAGATTCATCCAAGGTTTACAATAACATATAGTATTTGAAGAAACACTGAACTAATATGATGATTAGTTTGGGCTTATGTTTCGACAATAAGGTTAATCTTCTTGGTCTTTCCTGAGCCGTGAGCTTGATCTTCCTGCAAAACACTAAAACACCCTGTTAAGCTCGTTAAGAGGAGGGGAATAGGGGGCTCTCCTCTTAACCACTCTCCAGCGTGAGAATAAGTATGCGTTTTGAGGAAATAAGCGTGTGATTAGTAGTGAGAGAGCAGAGAACAGAATGAATAAACCTGTATGTGAAGGCACCTTTTATAGCCGGAGTAGTGAAGAAGGAGATGGGCTGATGGGCCTTGGGCCTAGAGTCGGAAACAAGGAATATCCTTCTTGTCCCCTCTGCAGCAACCGTTAGTGCTTCTGGGTGAGGACGGAGCTGGCGCACGCTGAATGGATCCACGTGTCCTGACCGTTGTCCTTGTTGTTGTCACGCCCCAATCGATGGCGGAATCATCGGGGCGCGGCACTAAGCAAACCAGATTGCTCAAGAGAATCCATAATGACTAATTTAACGACAATATTTAACAAGTTCATTATACCATACTAATAAACAAATATTTCACAAAAAGTCATACAGATTTCATGTCTCTCAAACAATACAAATCCAACAACTTAGATTTTATGTGGGTTTCTAGACTTCCTATCTTGGTTCGAGATACCTTGCGATTAACCTGCAACATACGTTAAAATAATGTCAATACAGAAATGTATTGGCGAGTATACAGGTTTGATATAATAGTAAAGTAGATAAAAGCGTTGCGAATTTCCACATACATAAACGAGAAACACACAACATATATACTAACTAGACAAATACTTCCAGCTAAGCCCCGAGATGACTGCGAAGGAACAGTGCGAGTTATTCTTAACTAGACCCTGTCGGGTGGGAAGTACTATACTAGCTAAGGTGGAAGGTCACGAGTAAGAGTCCTAGCACATATGTATCAAGCATCGCGTGTAAATATGTATGTCAAACATTCACATGTGATAATCAGTTTATAGCATGTAGTGTGTTTTGATAAGTGTGTTTTAGATATGAACGTATGTTACACCCCAAAAAGTGCGTTTTAAAGCGAAAAAGGGGTCAAGTATACTCACAGTGCGCGTTTAACAACAAAACACGATCTGGATGGAGCGGAGAGGGCGCCAGATCAGCAAGCGTTCGGGAACAGAAGGGCGTAAGTCCTCCAAAGTGCTGAAACGGTCGAATCAGAGTGTTGAGTGGGACACAGTAGCTTCGTACGAAGCCAATGCCTTTGTACGAAGGTGGTGACTTCGCACGTGTGTTGCTTCCGTTTGTCCAAAATTGAGTGTTCTTCGCGTCTTGTTTTGTGAAATCGAGTGTTCATCCCTCCAGCCTTAAGCTACTGATCAAACTTAGAGTCGGAGAGGTCTTTGTTCGAGTCACAGATGAGAACTTGGGCTGTGTTGTGTGAAACCAGTACCTTCGTACGGAGCCAAGGCTTCGCACAGAACAGTCCAGTTTTCACAAGTGGTTGTTCTTGCGTTTTGAGCTGTGTTTTCGTCTGAATCGGAAGTATTTTTGAGTCCAATTCGAGACGGTTTCGACACCACCTCGTCCCACTATCCAGTGAACGAAATACATGTCGTTTTAGGTCCGTTTTAGTGTGAAAATCAAGTTTAAAAGGTTTTAAAGAGTTTTCACCCAGATCTAACGCTTGGTGAGTGTGAAATCAACTTATTTATAACTTGGGAAGTCGTAGCTAGTCCCAATACACTCGGTTAAGTGTAGAACAGAGGTGAAATAAGAAGATTTGATGAAAAAGATGAAGGTTTTGATGAAAACATAGAAGTTTGCCATGAAAGGACTGAGTTTGGATGAAAAGGATGAAGTTTAAGTAAAAAGGTGAAGTTTGAATGGAAATGAAGAAGTTTTGATGAAATCAAAATGAATCTTGTGGAAAATCGTATTGGAAAACGTTGTGTAATCGTGTAAAATGATAGATTTTACTTGAAAACAGTTGGACAGCAATTCAGCAGTGTTTCTGTAGGATCGTTTTCTGACCCAAACGAGTCGTTCAGAAGAGTTTTTGCTCAATACGAGAGGCGGAAACAGGCGTATCGAGTTGATTCAGCTTGCAATTCACTTTAATTGTCTTTCTGATTGATATAACAGCGATTTACAACGAGTAGACACTTCGGCAGCAGTTCGACACTGAAACCAAAAGTTACAAATGAGATGGCACCACCTACTATTTATAGGCAAGGGTATTTCGCACGAAATCATTCATGCGAAATGGCCAAGCTCATTTCGTACGAAATGACAAAGTCATTTCGTGCGAAATAGCTTATCCATTTCGTGCGAAATCAACCTTTTAACATGTGTTCTCGTTTTTCGTTCCATGATCTATCTATTCTAATTCAATACTCGATACAAGACGAAGTCGACAGACATATGCACCAACAGACTCCCCCTTGGATGTTGACGAAGTCTTCAGTGTCGAGTCTTCAAGCTTCAGTCTTCTCGTTCTCTCCCGAAGTATCTGACACTATAAGCATCCTCAATCTCTCTCTTTTCTCCGTCAATTAATCTTCCTCTTGGATGTTGATCTTCAAAGGTTCAGAATCTCAATCTGGCTCTCAAGCTTTCTAATTCTCTTGACCAGATCTCTTGATTCCTTAAGTTCATCAGCATCAACAGCTTGTGCAAACCACAGATCCATGATCAGAACCTAGCTCTTTACATCTACAGACTCTCCCTTGCTTGCAGACTCCCCCTTAAGCTGTGCTTGGGATCATAGTCAGGCTTTCACAGGTTCAAGATCGAAACCTGGCTCTTACTCATACCTGCACCACCTCTACCTCACAATAAATTTCACAAATTTAAAATCTGACAAAGTTATATATCACATGCAGATATTAATCAATCAATAAATGATTTTACAATGTTAATCTCTGATGAACCACTTGTAGAAATAACATTTTTTTATTCAAACAATTTTTCATCTCAAACAAATTTTCCCAAACCTTTTGTTCATCATGTTTAGCACTTGGAATTTTGAATATCAGCTTTTCAACATCAGTTGTCTAAAATAAGATGAAATAAAATCTTTTTGGATTTTCAAAACTTTATGCTAAAACACACTAAAAATCTTTTTGGATTTTGTTTTTAACAAGATGCAATAAAGAAATATTTACATACAATATTTTTGTGAGCTTGTGTTAGAGGATCATATCACTTTATGAGACAAATCACAAACACCGTTAAGCTTTAAACATTTTAAGTTCTAAACGATTCACTTAGATTGTCAGTATACTGATCCACTTAAATTTTTACACAAAGTTCAACTGTTTCGAGATACGAGATTAGTGTTTTAGGCACTTAAACTTATTCGCGTGACCCACCTCAGAATATACTCCCATATCCAGACTTCTATATTCAGTCTTACAGGTGAGTGTACACTAATGATATCTGTAAACAGGTAATGCGAGACCATGAGAGCTCAGGTTAGAACTTCCGTTCAGACAAAGAGATGATGGCTCGTCTTTTGGTGTGTCCCGTTTGGGGATCTTTTCTTCAACAGCACATGATTAGCATTTTTCAATGTTTCCTCATTTTTTTGTACTGAGGGCTGGCTTTAAGATTAAAGCTTATACAAAGTATTATACGAGGACTAGGCTATTGCTCCCACAAAATCAGAAGTCCTGGTATAATACCCCAGATATCATCACGCACAAAGACCTAGTATGTCAGAAATAGAAAATCTTTCAAACAAGATTTCGGGGGTTACCCATATATCCGAGAGATGTTCCCAACGATATAAGTAAGCAAAAGATATTTATGTTTATATCTCGAAAACAATCTACTAAATGTGTAAAAACCTACTGGCATATCCGCAGCGAGATCGTTTATCACATTTGACTTTCCAAATCTTTAGCGTGCTGTGATAGTCCACTGATGTACTATCATTTCCTCTTTTTCACAACAAAACTCTTTTTCATTTTCTTATGTTTTTGTTGTTTTTCAATTTTTTCAATCAAAATCGAGTTTTGTGCTTTTTCAAATTTTCTAATGTTTTTGGATTTTCTTAAATTTCTTACTCCCCCTAAAATCCAAAACCATTTAAAGAAAATTTTGACAAACTGATTTGAATTGCTTCAATTCGCCATCCTCTTGGCATAAACAATCAGAACTCCCCCTGACAACAAACTATTTTCCCATTATGATTTCAAAACACTTGAGTTTGTTTTAATCAAAATGGTTTTTCCGGAAAATAAGTTTTGTTGAAATTCATAAACCACTTGCAGGTTAGGGGATAAACTCATCACCTTGTTTAATCAATCATTTTGAATAATAGTTAAATCAAGTTCAAATTAATGACCTTGATTAACCACTTGTAGGAACAAACCTCCTGTCAACCACTTGTAAAAATAAGATATGACAATATCAAGAAAATACCACATGTAGATCGAAATTTCACAGATGTGAATTTCTCGAGAAAGATGCCGATTCCTACTCCCCAATTACCAACCTGGAAGTTCTGGCAAGTCAGGTTTTTCAGTTAAAGAGATCCTCCCAAGCCTGACAGTCCTTGGGAGATTCCGAGTTATCAACACTCGATTTCTTTCCTTTCATCTTCTTCTCATAATATTCCTTTACCCCTTTGACTTTCCCATCAATCATTTTTCCAAAAATATGTTTCACTTTGGGGTTAAAGGCTTTTTCAACATCAAATTCTTTCTTTTCAGAAAAGAATTGATTTGAAATCTCAATTTTACCAACTTTTTGTTTAAAATTTTCAGCCCTCAATGGTGGAAAATTTACATCATCCATTGACGGAACTGATTTTTCAACTTTTGATTCAACTTGTGACTCCTCTGACTTTGTGGAATCAGATTCATCGCCAGAGAATAGCTCCTCTGATTTTGACAAATCAGAATCATTGCTAGAACTATCATCTGATTTCTTAACAACCCATTTTTGGTTGTCAAGGTTTGCCTTTCTTCTATAAAACCTTTTTGAACATTCACCAACTTCAAACTTTGAGTTTTTGAAAACTATAAACGATTTAGTTGGTGGTTCATTTTCAACTATCTTTTCTTTCATTTTAAGAGACACTCCCTGTTTTGATTGGATTGCCTTTGGACAATTCCTGGCAATATGACCTACTGTTTTGCATTGAAAACAAGTTCTTGTCTCTTTCTTCTGAACAGCTCCATTTTTCATTTCTTCTTGCTTCTTCGCAAGGAATTCTCTGTTTGTCTGCTTCCAGAATGAACTCTTCTCCTCTTCTTCCGAGCTTGCTCCAGAATTTTTCACTTCAGTATCCTCTTTTGTTTCTGAATTCTTCACTTTAGATGTTTCTTCTTCAAATGCCTTCATGCCTTCAACGGTTGGATAAATCCTGTCAATAACATAAGAAGTACATGAGTAACTTTTTAACAACCTGTTTACTCTTTCTGTTTCAATTCTCTGGGTTTCCAGTTTCTGTTCCAGCACAGCACACTTCTCAATGTAATTGTGAACGACTTTCTGCTTTGTCATGAAAGCTCCTTGAAGTGTCTTCATGGCTGTTGCTTGTTCACTGCTTGATTGATTGTACTGATTCATTGCTTTATTTAGAACATCATATGACTCTTTCAATCTGTTCATGTTATGAATCAAAGTACTGTTTTGCTTTTTTACTGCTTCACAGTTTTCACATTTCACAGGAATCTTTTGTGCATCAGCTTCTGCTTCAACTTTGAAAGCTGGAACTTCTTTTATCTTTTTCTTTATCACTCGAATTTCTTCATCATCACTGCTAACTTGTTTTTTAACTTTCTTCTTTTTCTTTTGAACTTTTCCATCATCACTGTCACTCTCTTCTAGCATTCTTAAATGCTCTTTCATTCTGTTTGCATAATAATCATCATTATCACTGTCTTCAACAACTCGAGGAACAAAATCTTTGGCTTTTAAAATCTCTTTATCCGGACAATAATTATCCCAGCTAAAATTTTCCCAGCTAAAACCTTCTGGTAATTTTTCATCGTCTTGATCTATTATACCATAAAGAGCTCTCTTTGATGATTCTTCGATCGCCTTCTTAGCATGTGCAATTTGTGGTTCTTGTTGATGTGGTTGTTGAGCAACTTGATGATAAATCGCTTTACGATGATAATCATTGTTGTTGAACGGATTTTGAGCTCCACTTGCTTCGCGATTTGTGCACTCTCTCTTGAAGTGTCCTTTTTCCCTAGAACGAAAACAAGTTTAGATTTATCAAAACCTAAAGTAGAAACATTAGCATCACGGAAATCATCTCTTCCCGTAATTTGTTTAAACTTTTCAGCTCTTCTTAACACACTTGCCATACACCACTTTATATCCATCAACTCCATCTCCTCAGCATCAATTTGATCGTAATCCTCTTTTGTCAACATTGGATTCCCGATCCTTCCTGCAACTAAGCTCCCATATGACTCTAATACAGTCACCAATAAAGACATATGACTTTTTGCAACTTCTTCTGAATAATTCTGATCATTCTCAAGATTTAGTGCAATGTTGCATTGTAGAACTTTGCCACTCTTTGTCTTTGAAAAATTTGGATCAAACGATGGATATGAAGAAAATCCAATTTTGCTACTAGATCCTTGAGAAGACCCTCCAGACGAACTTTTAGCATTGAATGCAGTTTCTACCTTTGGTGACATGTTGGTCTTATAATTGATACCTCCTTTGTAATAAAGTCCAATATCTTGTTCACCATCAAAATCTTTCATTCTTGAGATCTTCTTTTGTTCCATCTCTTGAGCTTCAAGTTTTTTAATGAACTTTCCCAGTGTTAGATTCCCAAAATCTTTCTTATTCCTCAACATCATAAGGTATGTGCCCCAAGTTTCATGTGGCAACGCATCAGCCAACTTCTCAATCAATTCTTCATTATCTTTTGTGATGCTCAATCACTTCATGTTAATTATCAAATTGCAATATCTTTCTATGATCTGCTTGGTGCTTTCAGTTCTTAAGCCACGAAATAGATCAAACTCTTTCTTCAGAAGCGATTTTTTTGTTCTTGATCATTTCTTTACTTCCAACAAACTTTGATTTTAAAGCTTTCCAAATTGAATATGCACTTCCATTGTGTTGCAGTAAAACCAAGATATCTTCTTTAACAGCTTGATGCAAAAGACTAGTCATCATCTTTTCATCTTTGTATTTCTTTTTCTCTTCAGCACTTAGGTTTTTAATTACAATAACCTCTTCATCATCATTCACCGGTCTAACATATTTTGTTTCAACACATTCCCAAGCATCCAAGTAATTTGCTTGAACCCAATTTTCAAATCGTTATTCCCATCCTTTATACTCCTCAATATTCATGAGCTTTGGCGGTTTTTGCTTGGTGCCCGTTTCATTTTCTAACATTGTGTGTTGTGCAATAGTAATCGGAGTTGCAAACGTGTTGTAAAATTCCTCTTCCATGATTCGGTTCCAAAATTTCACAAACTTTGACTTTCAAACGAAATAGGCAACATTCAAACGAAATGAACTTTGGAGCGAAATAGTCCTTTCAAACGAAATACTGATTTCGTGCGGAACGGTCAAACGAAATGACAATTTGGTGCGAAATAAGCTGATTTCGTACGAAATAAAATTCTAATGTGTAGTTTCAAGCGAAATGCCCTTTTCGTGCGAAATGAAAATAATTTAAGCTATTTCATGCGAAATCAACGTGCTATTTCGTGCGAAATAGAAGAAACTGAGTGATTTCGTGCGAAACCAACTGTTCAATTCGTGCGAAATGCTGCTGATGTCATCATCTCGGCCATGTTTTTGTCAAATCGATCAAGTTTTACTCCGATTTTAGGTCCAATTCTTTCAAGGCTTTGTTAAAACACTGTTTCGCTTAAAATGAGAGAAATTCAAGTCATTTTGACCGTGAAAAATTGTTTAATTTTGAAAAGAAGGTGTAGAAATCAGAATTGTAAGCTGAATTGGTAAGAACTCTTCCTCCTGAGCTCTGATACCACTTATAGGATCGTTTTCTGACCCAAACGAGTCATTCAGAAAAGTTTTTGCTCAATATGAGAGGCGGAAACAGACGTATCGAGTTGATTCAGCTTGCAATTCACTTTAAATGTCTTTCTGATTGATATAACAGCGATTCACAGCGAGTAGACACTTCGGCAGCAGTTCGACACTGAAACCGGAAAGTTACAAATGAGATGGCACCACCTACTATTTATAGGCAAGGGTATTTCGCACGAAATCATTCATGCGAAATAGCTTATCCATTTCGTGCGAAATCAACCTTTTAACATGTGTTCTCGTTTTTCGTGCCCTGATCTATCTATTCTAATTCAAGACTCGATACAAGACGAAGTCGACAGACATATGCACCAACAGTTTCGGTATGAAAAAACAAGTTAGAATGAGTGAGGAGTGGCTGGATATTTATAGAAGAGGGTTGGTGGTCTTGTGCGAAGGCCCTGACTTCGTACGAAGCCGGGTGTCTTCGTACGAGGCTATCATTTTGGTGAGGAAATTCTCCGTTTCACGTATAGGATGCTCGTTTGATGCGTTTTGTTGCGTTAGTTAATGTAAGTACCTTAAGTATTTTAGCAAGGCAATAAATATCACGTTGCGTTGGGTATTAGAGCGATAAATCAAGTTGCGAGAGTGTGCGTTTGAGCGTTTTTGTAACGCCCTGCTTTTTCATAATTTCTATAATTGGAAACCCTTGCTTGTAATTCTATTTTTGGAAACTTTGTATTCTTGTAATCGTTCTTTCATTGTAATCTTTGTAAAATCCGAGACTTGGATCATAATGAAAATTCGTGTTTTCGTTACATTTATGTTACGTACACTTCATACATGTTTACACATTCGAATTGGCTAAGCATACGACACTTTATTCATACTTTGTGCTAAATGTGTTAAACTTGCAAACTTGTAATTTATATGCTACATTTATACAATTTCGACAGTATTCTCGATAAATATACATACTTACACTTGTTTTATATATGGTTAATGATTAGTTTACATAATATACCCTTGATCATGTTTATTATGTTTAAAATACCATGAAAAATCCTAAAAACATGCAAAATATGAAGTCTAGGGGTGAAAATTGCCAAAATAGAAAACTTGAACCCTGACCCGACTCCCTGGTGGCCCGCGACCCAGCCCAGGTGCGTGCTTCGTGGCCCGCGAGCCCGTTAAAGTCGAGAACAACTGATCAGGCTTGTTTCTTGACGGGCTTTTGAGGTTTGTTTGAGTTTTGAACTTGTTTTATGCATTTAATACACACCAAACCCAACCCTAATCATTTCCCTATAAAACCCACACCTCTTCCAAGCATTTTCCACTTTACAACTCTCACATTTCACTCTCAAATCAGTCTCAAACATTGTTGGAAATCAGAACTTGGACAGATTCATAACAACTTCTTCAAGTGAGCATATCTCACTCATTACTTAGTCTTTTGCTTTGATTCTTTTTCCTACTCACTTGGATTGACCTTAGGGACATTTCCACAGGTTTTCCATGGAAAACCAAGGTCTGGAATGTCACCAAAAGGCTCCAAAGTGGACTGCAACTTTCTGTTTTGGTTCATACTTTGTTAATTTTAATTAAACTTGAGTTATCTCATCTCAAACCTATGTCCTTATGCTCATAACCACATCTATGGTTAGTTGGGCTTAAAAACAAGGTTGAGACATGTAAATCAGAGGTGTAAACCTCACAAACTTTCTGTTTTGTTAAGGGTTTTTACCCACAAGTGTAACACCTCGAAAAATTTCGTCCAATAATGTCTTGACACGTGTCATAAGGTTCCGTTATGTGAAAACATACTTTAGAGGGACTAAAAGTGACAAACAGTGAAAACTATGGAACGTAAGGGTCCAAAGTGTCAACAATGGATAAATAGACTCTATGATAACCCCACATAATGTTTATAACCTTTAACGGATGGTTCATGGATCATACGACGCGGAAATTGCACAAAAGTGAAGTATTGTAAACTATAGGGGCCAAAAGTGTCAACATGTTTAATTTATACCTCTGAGTGAACTTTTGGCAGACCCGAAGCTTTGTATAGCTAAAATATACTCACTAGAATATGTGGTAAAAATTTCATGAAGTTTCGTCAACGT